>NC_056738.1:549031503-549274003 GCF_019279795.1 Protopterus annectens | reverse complement strand
TCCATAATGATGTGTTCCATAGCCTTGCATATCAGACTCTTCAGACTAATGGGGCGACAGTTCCCAGGGTCTTTAGTCGCTCCTCCTTTGTGGAGAGGGATGACTGTAGCAGTGCTCCATTTGATAGGGACAAAGCCTGAGGTGAGGCTGTGATTGAACAGGGCAAACAAGTGAGGTGCCAGTTCACTCTGTAGTTCATGTAGAACACAGCCAGGGATATTGTCAGGTCCCACAGAGGCTGTATTCTTGGCCTTGGACAGTGCTGTTTTAACCTGTGCAGCAGTAATACTGGGTGCCTGTCAATCTACTGGTATTGTGATTGGTCCTTTGGGGGGGGGTGAGAGTGGTAAAGTTGGCACTGAATCTGTTGGCCAGTATATTGGCAATATCTGTTGGCTTGGTATAAGATGTACCATTGTGCAGTAGTTCACAGCAAATCTGGGTATTGCCGTCATGATTCTTTACATAACTATAGAAGGCGTTGTGGTTGTCTTTACTATCTGCTGCAATTTTGTTTTCATAGCTAGCTTTAGAGGATTTGATGAGGGATCTCAACCTTTTATTGAGGCTAATAAGGGAGTTTTTCCAGTCTTGGGGCTTCACCTTATTCCACATCAGTTTTCTCCTTCTGTTGTAGAGTTTGGTTATGGCAGGGGACCACCAGATTGGCTCCCTTTCTTTGAGGACTGTGTCTTGGTTCTATTAGGTATGGTGAGATCCATGCATTTGTGTATGTGTTCATACAGTGCATTGGTGTATGATTTGGTAGTCATGCAACTATTCTCCATTTGTATGGGTGCCATGAAGTTAGCCACCTCTGTTTTTAGGAGCCCAAAGTTAGCTTTGGAGAAGTTTTTCATGGTGGTTACCTTTGTGGGGTTTCCAAGGTGATTAGTTTGTGGTCGGATCTAACCAGGGAGGAGTTGACTATTGGTGTAGAGCAATGGTCACCATGTTAGTAATGATCAGGTCAAGAATGCTACTACCTCTAGTGGGGGTAAAAATGAGCTGATCCAGGGCATTGGAATTAATCAATTTCAGGAAGTGTTGGGCAGGTGTATTTGGTACGAATAGTTTTCCCAGTTAATGGAGGGGTAGTTGAAGTTGCACAGTATGAAACTGTTAGGTTGGACCATAATATTCTCCAGGGTGCTTAGGAACATGGAGTGTGAGTCTTGGGACATGGTTGGGGACCTCAAGCAGGCTATGACCTGAATCGCTGTCTTACCCAATGTTAGCTGCACCTGAAGTATCTCAGATGCATTATGTTGGGTACCAGTCTGGAGGTGTGTGCATCCTTTATGAATATGGAAACACCACCACCTTTGGAGCTTCGGTCCAAGTTCTGGGGCCGAAAAGTGTGGAATGAGTTATAGCCTGGTAGTGCAAGGGTGCTTTTGGCTGCCTTGAACCAGGTCTCTGTTACAGTACAAGTGTCAATATTCACCATTTTAAGGAGTGCTTTGAGCGAGTGCATTTTGAGATTTAGACTTCTAGTGTTGAGCAGCATGACCCTCAGATTGCATTTGTTTGTAGCTGTCATGGTGGTAATTTGATCTTTGGAACACCACCTAAAAAAGGCATTATACAGGTGGCAAGAGCATTGGCCAGTATCCAGAAGCCCAGGGGTGACAGATGCAGGCCATCTCTGGCAAAGCATTGAGGTCTGTCAGTTATGTCATCCCAGGCAGACAGATACTGAATCCCCTTAGAATGACACCAGAAACTTAGCCAATTGTTGAAATCAATAATTTTCTGCTTGTACTGTGGTATCATTCTGGGTGATGGTAGGATGCTGCTCAAGGCTAGGGTCATACCCGCCTAGGCTGCATTATCCAAGAGCTCCTCCATGTCTCTTTTAATACAGTCCAGGGAAATACATCAGTGTGCCTCACTATTGAGTCAACTATGACTAGTGTGTTGGGCATGCTGTTTTGCCTTAGGGGCTTTGGTTGAGTGGCGCACTGTTTAGGAGAGTTATGTGTCTCATGATTAGTGTTGTGTTGTGGTAGTCAAGTGTGTTTCTGCCTTGGAGGTCTCTGCTGTTTCGGTAGATTTTTATTGAGAGCCTCCACTAAGGTGAGTGTGTGGTTTGTGTTTTTATGTGAAGGCAGTGCTGGTGTGGGTTCTGGAGGGCTATGTGTTCCATGTGGTTTGGTGCAAGTGTTGACCTTCTCCTCCTGATCAGCTATTCCAGTTTGGCTGGAAAGTGTGTGGCTTCCAGTTTGGATATATAAGTGCATCTCTCACAAATCTGAGTGTTGGGAGGTAAGATGAGAGGGTTGTCAGTGTATATGAGGCAGTTGCTATATTGCCTCAGGATGCCCAAGTTCACCAGGTTAATAGGAGAAAGCAAAGGGAACTGACCTTTAGACATGCCTGGAGGGGTGAGCATTAATAATAAGTACTGGAGCTGTTTCCTTGTAGAACGTTTAGTGTTGGTAGCACTTTTGTGTGCTACAATAATTGCTACAAGAAATCTGGTAAAGTGTTAAACTAATAAGCTAGTAAAAGTGCTGGAGAGGAGAGAGCTAGCAGATATAAGGGAAAAATTGAAGAGCAGACTTTGGCATCAAGCTCAGAAGCTTACAAACAGTCCTGGATACAGCAAATCTGTATCTGGACTAGACTAGTTACAGGAACGATGAGAAAAGCGCAAATGCAGGTTTTTAAACAAGAAAGTTGAAAGAGATGGAAAAACTGCCCAAACAGCCAATAAACTACAATTTCTGTACCAGAAACCACTCCTCTTGTGGTAAATAGGCTACTAGTGCTTACCACTCCCACTGATAAGCTAGAAGGCTTCCCTCCAACACAGAAAGGCTTGGGGGCTCAGAAGCTTACAAACAGTCCTGGATACAGCAAATCTGTACCTGCACTAAACTAGTTACAGGAAAGGTGAGAAACAAGTGCAAATGCAGGCTTTTAAACCTGAAAGTTGAAAGAGATAGAGAAACTGCTCAAACGGTCAATAAACCACAAATTCTGGGTCAGAAACTGTGGTAGATAGGCTACCTAGTGCTTACCACTCCCAATAATAAGCTAGAAGGCTTCCCTCCAACACAAAAAGGCTTGTGGGGCTCAGAAGCTTACCAACAGTACTGGATACAGCAAATCTGTATCTGGACTAGACTAGTTACAGGAAAGGCAGGAAACAAGCACAAACGCTGGCTTTTAAACCAGAAAGTTTAAAGAGATTTCAAAACTGCCCAAACAGCCAATAAACTACAAATTCTGGGCCAGAAACCACTCCTCTTGGTGTCGGACTAGGTCAGCATGGTATAACACAGAGTCGGTTTAGATCAATGGTGAATCAAACTGTGAAGTAACTAGGTCACCCTCAAGCATAGTTGATGCATTTGGGCAGCAATGGTGTTGGCTTGCTTTCAAACAAGAGATAAGTAAGAATAATTAGTAAGGGCAATGTATTTAATGTGATCATTGAAAACATCCAGGCTACTCTGGTGGTACAGTTCCACTTGTAGACCATAGACTGGGCATGAAGATACATAAATACTAAGATGGACAGGTAGGAAGTAACAACAGGCTTTATGGTTATGTAGCATCCTGATTTGGAAGACAAGAATTTACTGTAGTTTTTCCTGAATGGGTGCATGCTTTGATGTGAGCCTAGATTTAGTCAATCAGCAGTAAAAACTGATTTTACAGGATTTGGAGGCACAACAAGGAAGTGAAGGGTTGAGCGGGTAAGTGGAGTTATGGGGCAAGTTTAGGGTGGAAAGGGAAAGGGGAACTAGGCAAAATTCATGTGAAGGTCAGAATGCAGCCTGGTGGATGTAGGTGCAAAGGCCCCCACCACCACAGCACCCTTGAGACTATTACCAAAAAGGAGTCTACAGGACAATGTGCAGATTATCAAATTCATAAAAATGACAGCCTGAAATATGGACAACATTGGAAGTGGAAATATAAATAAAATATTGTGAGTGACCAGTTTGTAGGTGGTATAAAGAATCATGCTGCAGATGAAATAAAAAAAAATGGAAAAGAAAATCTGTCCATGTGTACAAGTACTCTGCTTATTAAACACTAGTTAAAAATCAAGAAATTGGGCTATTTTATGGGAGGGGAAGGACAAGGAAAAAGGGAATTTGTGCCACAGACTATATTGCCCTAACTCCACCAGTGGTCAGCTGGCTAGCTGCATTGGAAGGAGATAAAGAAGGGACAAGACACTTGTGAGTGAGTCATAGATGGAGGAAGCTAATGAGGAGATTGTCACCACCCATGTCTATTTTATCAGAAAAAAGGAATACATGCTGAACAATACAGACGGGAAGAGAAACTGGAGAGAAGAAATTTACTTTAAGCTGACATCCCGCTCATCATCTTTTGACCACAGAACCAGTGGAGTAAACAAATTCCCAACCATGCTGACTTGTGCAGGGAGCACATCATACGTCTTGAGTGCCCCTGATTTTCAGGAATGTCCCTGATTTTACCGCTAAATTTTGTTCTATAACAAAAAATGTGTGATTTTGGGTTATTGTCCCAGATATTAGAGGGAAGAGGTTAAGAGCAATGGCACAGGTTCAAGAGGTTCCACCATCACAGTACCTTGGAAATATTACCAAATAGCTTCTAAAGGACACTGATATGGTTATAACAACAGGCTAGAACATGGAGGAGATCCTGGCTTGGATAAGGCCACATTTGTCAATGTTAAAGAAAAGATTGGAAGTATGCTAAGATGTACAGTATTTGTTTGTGGTCCAGTGGGGGAGCCCTTACCTTATAAGTGGCACAGGGTAACATAGACGTCCCTTTGGGAATCATGGCAGTCTTGGGGAGCTCTGCTCTCCAAGCATTTTGCAGATGATGAGATATTAGATTAGCAGCCTAAGCACAATTGCTGGAAATACTAAATTATCTGTCATGGGTGGCCTGGCAGATTACAGAATTCATAGACAATAGTAGCCTTCAGTATAGACATCTATTCTTAGAATCAGAACCGCAAAGTAGAAAGAATAAAAATCCAGTAAAACAAATCCTTCAAATGAAAATCCTCCTGCATAATCCTACACTGTCATACCACTCTGTTTAATTGTTTCTAGTAAAACTGTGGTGATAAAATTGTGAAATTTACTCAGGTGTTACCATACCCCACCTTATGCAGTAAGATTGTCACCACCCATGTCCATTTTGTCAGATAAACCCCTCCCTGACAGATTGTTTCATAGCACACTTAAGTAGGTGAAAATAATCCTGTGGTATAATGTCAGTAACAGAGGAGTGATTACTTTTTATTACTTAAAGCAGTTTTAGTGTCATACTTTCCATGAATGAATGACTCACATAAGGCTGCCTATGAATTTTAACCAGACAGACAGACTGGTTTCACACAGAAAGAGGTCAGTAGCATACTGGGAATTTGAATAAATCATAAAATACTAATTGATTTATTTGCATCTGACCTTTCATCTGACATACCTAGTTAGGGTTTTGATACAGAACTTTTATTTCTCATCAGCATGCTTATGCCCATCAAAAAGGATTTAGAATTTTTTAAAGTAGTGAACTGGTGGTAATGAGAGAAGTTGGCTGTCCTAGTACTGGCTTTATGGACATTTCTCAATGTTCTGTTTTACTTGTTGTCATATAAAGTATTTGTGCATGTGTTTCAATGCCCCATCAGTAATCTAAGCTTGGCTTTTAGTGTTGCATTTTATAATTTACAAAGCTGTCCTTTAATCTTACATTTTTATAATATGAGAAGCTCAAACTGATTTGTATTTGAAAGACTGTCCAAATAAAGATGCCCAAATGCTGAGGGTATGTAACACTTTAATATCATACAAGTAAAAAAGAAATAGGTTAGCGCTTTATACCTGCCACTAGGTTGGACCTTGTGGATACTATTCTTGATCTTAAGGTTTTTGTTAGAAGCATTATGTTGAAACCTATGTTTGCAGGAAGTGAAATTCATACATTTAATACATTTAAACACCCCAGTACTTTTACACCTGTTAATTCCCCAGCTATGGAATCCTTCATTAGACTATGTGAGGATGACCTGAGGAGCTGTATCAATGATAAAAGCAATGAGAGATACTTTAATTTAACCCCCAGTGAATATGAAGCACTATTCCAATTGGCTAGGGCTGAATATTTAGTGATTAGACCAGCTGATAAAGGATGTGGGGTTGTAGTTTTGGATAAATGTACATATCTAACAAAAATGCATACCATGCTGTATGATGCTGATGTATATGTGCTGTTACAGAAATTTCAGGTAAATGGGATTGGTAATAGATTGAATTTCTTCCTGTATGATTTGTCGATGACAGAACAGATAGATTATCCTCTATATAGCTATTTCTCTGTAGAGCATCCCACCATACCGCAAATCTATGATCTGTCCAAAGTCCACAAAGACCTGATAGATCCACCTTATCGCCCGATCGTGTCTGGAAGGGGTTGATCCACGGAACCAATGTTGATATACGTGGAAAAACAGTTAAGACCCATCCTAGACAAGTTCACTACAGTCCTAAGGGACAGCAAACAGTTTTTAGAATATCTGTATAACTGGGCCAAAGGGTTAAAGAGAGAAGATATTAGAAGCATGCTATTTGTCACATTAGATGTGAAATCACTTTTCACGGTGATTCCTAATGATGATGGGATTGAACGAGTGAGGCAAATCTTGACGAAAGAGAGCAATTTCTCTAATTCTAGGGCTAGCTTGGTCTGTGCCTTCTTAGAACTAATTTTGGAGAATAATGTCTTTCTCTTTGAATCTGAATTTTTTCTACAGACTGTAGGTGTTGCCATGGGCACAGCATGTGCTAATACATATGCTAACCTGGTTTTAGTTAACTGGGAACATGAATGTGTTTTTACTAAAGATTCTTATAAAGCACATGTTAGGTTCTATAAGAGGTTTGTGGACAATATCTTTTTTATTTGGGATGGTGGTGAAGATGAACTGCAAGTTTTTGTTGAAATGCTAGAAACTACTACTAACGATCTAGCCTTTACTATGCATTGCTCCATTGATACTATTGATTTTTTAGATATCACTGTGAGCAAGGATTTGATAGGACATATATCTACTAAGCAGTATAGAAAGCCATGTAGGAAGAATAACATATTACATCGCTCTAGCATGCATCCACCCTTTGTGAGTAAAAATGTCGTTAAGAATCAAATTTTAAGATGT
This sequence comes from Protopterus annectens, assembly GCF_019279795.1. Taxonomy (NCBI): domain Eukaryota; kingdom Metazoa; phylum Chordata; order Ceratodontiformes; family Protopteridae; genus Protopterus; species Protopterus annectens. The sequence continues at coordinate 549,266,820 of NC_056738.1, read as the reverse complement.
ATGAGATTATATACTGATACTGTTCAGTTGAAAGAAGCCCTGAATACATTAAAAGCAGATTTATTGCTGAGAGGTTATAAAGGTTTTGAGTTTGATAAAATAGTTACTGAACTGAATGGAACAAATGGCATAGCTGCTACACCATATTATTCTGAAGGCTCTTCAACTGTATCAAGGAGAGCTGAGAATGTACGTACTATTAATAAGAATAGCGTATGTTTGACTTACTCTTCATAAGTAAAATGCTAGGAATCTGAAGCAACGCCTCTGTTGTTTGTTTGTCTTTTCGGCTTTTCCCAGCTAGGGGTTGCCACAGCGGAACTCCTGTCCGCTAATGATTGGCAGTTGATTTTTTTTTATGGTGCAGAGTTGCCAGCCCAATGCCCAACCTTCAGTGAAGGCACGCCCATTCATGCATGTCTTTCGGAGGCCACTTGACCACAGGGAGGACATGCAGACTCCACACAGAAGGCACTCCAGCCGAGAATTGAACTGGAGAACCTTTTGCTGTGAGGCAACAACACTACCGCTGTACCACCACGCATACCAAACAATGCCTCTGTTATAAACATGTTAATTCTAATAGGCATCTTTGGTCACAGCGTAAAGGTACTTTTGCCTGTTGCTCATGTAAGGCCTGTAGATCTATCTGGACTACATCTTCTGTTATACATCCGGTAAGCAAGCAACTTATTAATTTGAACTTTTATGCTGACTGCCGTACTAGGAACCTGGTGTACATGGCTAAATGCAAACAATGTGAATCATACTTTATAGGGAAAACTAACAGGTTGCAAAAAGAAAGGGTTCTGCAGCATCTTAATGATATTCACAATGAAAAAACTACGAATGCATTAGCAAAACATGTATCTGAGGTTGGTAATGGTCATAGTTTCAAGTTTACAGTATTGAAAATAATATATAATAGTCTAAGAGAAGGGGATATTGTTAATGATACTGAACTTTCAGAGCTTAAATGGATTGTAAATTTTAAGGCTTATGTGGAACCTGGTCTTAACAGTGCTATTGCTTTAAAACCACTACTTAAGAAGAGGGGTTTAGTGCACTAATTGATTGTTTAATTGATTTTTAATTGCTTTTAACTGTTTTGTGTATTATTTAAAGGTTTGTTTTATTCAGTTGTTTCAGGTCTGAAGAAGTGAGCAATCGTGAAAACGCTAACCTATTTATTTTTTACTTGTATGATATTAAAGTGTTACATACCCTCAGCATTTGGGCATCTTTATTTGGACAGTTTAATTTATTTGGATTTCCCTAGATTCCACAGCGTTATTTGGCTTCTACTTTTGTATTTGAAAGACCACAAAATGTGAAAGTGATACTGTGGTTATGTTTGTAATATGAACATACAAAAATAAATAAATAATAATAAGTTTTATTTAGCACAAAGACTCTTTATTCTGATATAATCCATCAGTTTGGAAAAACTGGCAAACTGTGACAACCTCTTCATCACATATAATATATATCTCATTTTAACCATGATTCACTTATGCCTATTTGCACAAGTTCATTTACAGTATGTTTGTAGTTCATGGATTTGTATTTTGCATAAATATATTCTAACCAATTAGTTTAATTCTCACTGTTTCATTAGGACCAGGCAGTGTTGTATCATCTGAGCGTAACGGACTCAGTGCAGTGTACATCCAGTGCAATAAAGGTAACAGTACGAAGACAGATGTACTCACACTGGCTCGGTATTGGCTAATTTTACCCTGTGCTACTTTTCTTATTATTTTTACAAACTTAGACCTTATTTTGCTGCTGTTGGCACCTGCCCTTTGGGTCTTGAACCTTTTGATTACAAGTATTTAGTAAGTATTTTGATTATGAGCAGTGAGTCAGCTGCTGCTGGTGTGTTGCTGCTTATAAGGATGATGTCACTCTTCTGGCTGTATTAAAGCTGACTGATGCTTTGTCTGAGTTCGCTAACTCTGATGCAGCAAATATGTTCCCTACATTCATTACATGTAGTCGGTGTTTGGTGGATCTTTGTGACTTAGCCAGCCTTTGTATAGCTCCATTATTTGTTTCAGCAGGGAGGAATCACTGAAGAGTTTTTAGTGTCTCATTATTCATCTCTAGTTTGTCACTTGTATTTTGTTTCTATTAAATGAGCAATATTCCTAAAATGTACTGATCACTTCAAGGGTTGCTTTTTATTTATGTATGTGTCTATATATATATATATATATATATATATACTTTTTTGGGGGGAATCATTGCTTTTGTTGTGCTCATTATAGTTGCATTATCTTTTGTGATGCAACTAATAACTGAGTCCAAGTAAGTAACGGTGTGGATTTCGTCAACCATGGCAATTTCAAACTGCTAGAATGCTGAAGCATTTATCTCATACTTTTTGGGGGGCTAAAACCATTAAGCTCTGGTTTCCATCCGTATCACCACTATTTGTTAGTTGAATTATCTTACTTTCATCCTCCTTGACTCCAATATAATACCTAGTGTGGAGATATTCTAACCTTCTTCCTGCTGAGGACTCCATAATCCAGTGTTCATATAGGATCATGGAAGGCGCTACCTATCTGCTTTAAGTCCTTGTTTTAAAAGGCACCGATTTCTAGTGGTATCCCAAGAACTGGGGCAGGGACATACTGTAGGTTCTACCTTATTTGACATCTACCAGGTAATGTGAAGATTTTCCTACAAGAGTTCTGACTTCTTCACTGACTCACAGTTATTACACCCATACGGGGTAGTTTTGTGAGATATTAGCATTTGGCTTGTCAATTTTCTGTCAATTATTAATGATTGTATGTTTGTTCAAGTGGTTACAGCCACTACATTTTGAAAGGGTTACAAACTAAGCTTGATATTCCAGCTTGGTGGTGTAATCAGTGTCTCAGTCAGGCACTGCTTGTCTCACACCATACTTAACCTCCCTAAAAACATCATCTGGTACTGAGTTAGATAGTTTCTGGAATCTGAAAACTCTTGCTCATAGTGATTTGTCCTTCTTACTTGATCAGCTCCCTCTGGAGCACTGAGGATGCTGAAGATAGTCCGGAGCATTTGGTGCTGCTTCATAACTACGTTATCACAGAGGCTCTGGATCTACTTTTCTAATATCATGTACGATGTATCTCAGTTAGAACACAAGAGAGCTAATATGATCACGTAATCCACAGTCTCAGGAGGAAAAAGCAAAAGTGAATATCACTGGAAATGAAATAGATTTTTTGAAAAGCAACTTAAACTGGATAAGCATTATTTTGTTTTGCAGTTAGAGGTTTCTAACAAGATACAACATTCTTGTCCAGTGTAATCTCTGGCACTCTGAGTCAACCAAAAATGCTTTTCTGGGTGGTAGACATGTTATGATCTGCCTAACCAGAAAGCTTACCTTGCCCCAGATGGCGAGTTTGCTGCTAAAGTTTCCTTGAAGAAGGTTGACAAAATTATGTGGAAATCTCTCCATGAGACACCCACTGCATTCAGTAGTGATTCAGTGGAGAATCCCCTATCAAATCTCTGTGCAGGTTTTACTATATTGTCTATTCTAGGGTTATAAGCCTGATTTCAAGTCTGTTGAGTGCATTCTAACAGGTCTGGTGGCAAGTTCATTATGAATTATTGATATTGTGAGTATGAGCTTAATTCCAGGTTTGTGATTATCAACTTGCAGCTTCATAGTTATTTTTGCTGCATAGGCCAGTTTAACCATTAACACTGCAGACTCCTGATACCACGGACAAATTGTCTATTTCCCATATATTTACCCAGTTTAACATTGAAGGTATATGTGTTTTTTTATTTGCTAATCCCAAGAGGGAGTTTATTCCAATACCTGAGTAAAGTTTGTGTTAAATACCTATCTCACTGACATGCTCACTTCTTTTCTATTGCAAATACTAGTCCTCTATCTCTAAACATACTGGGTGCATTTTAATAGTTAAACTAATATAATTCCTAAACTCTACATCTAAAATGTCTGTCATGGCCAAATGCAGCTTTCCTCTCAATAACCTGTAAAGTATGCTATATAAATTCAGTTGTTTTAATCAAAGATCAACAATACCATTCACCTATATTGTGTATCTCCTCTGAATTGATTTTAACATGCCAATATCAGAAGGTTCAAGTGACAAAAAACTAAATTATATAATAAGTTATAGAAAGGACTCTGGTCCAACAAGGATTTTCTGTCTTGCCTTGATGTCCTAGGTCCAAGTTATCTTCCAAACTATGAGGACCCTGCTTGGGACTGGAATATTTACTCTACTTTATAACAGGCCTTAACCACCTTGATTTGTAAGACACCATCTTTGGATCCTTACAGCATGGAAAATGTCTGCCAAGTTTCTCCCTTTCTATTCACTGGAAGGATTATAATGAAAGTTGATAGTGTGCAGTTTAATTCTTACTTAGAAGCTCAAGGTCTCCCTAGCCTTACTCAGTCTGAATGTAATGTAGCACATAGATAATTAGACAACCATCACTATGGTTGTTAAGGATTTCCTAGTAGAAAGACATCAATGTTTCTTTTCAATAGTGGAACTTCTTGACTTTTCTCTTCAGCAGCATTTGTTACATCAGACCATGAAATATTGTTACAGCATTTTTATTCCTTCTGCAATCTTTCTTCTACAGTTCTCACCTGGTCTGTCCCTTACCACATCGAGGGTGATTTCAGGGATTCATTCTTTGCCATGCTGCAGTCTGTAGAATGAGATCTACAGGGTCTTTCTTGGGATCATTATTACTTATGGCACACATGTATCCACTTGGTGAGGTCATTTAAGGGAGGGAGGAAGTGTCACACATACATGAGGCCCAGTTATACCTCTCCTTTTGACAAGAGCAGATGACAGAACTGGATTCTCTTAAAGGCAGTATAGCTGCCATCTTAACACAGATGACATATACTTAGCAGAGGATGAACATATACATACAGACAATCATAAGAACACTTACAGATCTTAGCTTTTTCTAGTATAATTGTTTACAGGGAAGCAGCACAAAGTTTGTATTTAGGGTATGAAATCATGTTATGATCCGCAATGATCAACCATCACTTAGGGACCAAGTGCCATCTGTTATTAAATTATCTTGTTTTCATCTGACAAAAATCATCAGTATCAAGCACTGTGCTTCATCAGAGGACTTTACAATGACTGTGTATGCTTTAGTCTTCACATAATGGCTAGGGTATTTACCTTGGAGACAAAAGGTACAGGGTTCAATTCCCATATCTGAAAGGAAAATTGGATAGGCTTCAAATGTCCCACAAGGTCAGTTAGCCAAGTATGAACCTATGAACCTATGAACTACTGGATTATGGCAATACTCTTTACATACGCCTTCCCTGTACTAACCGCAGTTGCCTTTAGGTAGTGCCAAACTTCACTGCCAAGCTGCTGATTGGTCCTCCCTGTCATATTCCCATCATGCAGCACTGTGGACTCCACACTGTCTTATGATAGCACTGAGGCTGATGCACATGGGTCCGGTACCTACAGATTTTATTTTAGTCCCACCTAACATAAAAATGTTTTTAATGGACTATCAGCCAACTTTGCCTCTTTGCTCTGCTCTCAAATGCCTGCACTGATTCCTAGGATGTGGTTAGAAAGCCTAGTATACATTCCTCTCCTTACCCACAACCACTCATTTGAACATATGGAGAGTTTTAAAACATCCGTGAAAACCTTGTTTAATATTTCCTGGCTACATTTTGCTGCTTCGTCTATAGCCAGCATCATTTTACTTCCTTATTGTCTTATATCCTTATTGTTTTCAGCATTCTATGTATTTTTAATCTGTTTAAGCTAAACACATAAATATATTTCAATTTCATTCTATTAGCTCTAACTTTGATTGATTAAGTGCTCTCTGCATGAAGGACCTTTTGGATTAATACAGTACATGTAGCAGTTTCAGTTCTTGTTCATTTATTTTGCCTACTTCTTTTGTATGCAGGTTAAAGTCATCTTCATAGGTTCATAGGTTCATAGGTAGGTACTAGGCTATCTGCCCAAGGGCATTTATAAGCCTAGCCATAATGTGTTGGCTTTCATCTCCCTTTTAAATTAGTTTCCTGGGCCTCTGTCTAGCAGGGCGACTGAAGTGATCCCAGGGGTAAATTTACGATTTCCCATCCACTCGTCAAGATCCCTCTTGAAGAGAGTCAGCGAGGGGCTCTACCTAATATAGACTGAGATTTTATTCCAGAGCGAGGGAAGTCTCTGGGACAGGAATCTATCCCTCCAGCATGTCCTGTTTATTGTTGTGCTGAGGTTTAATTCACTAGAGCGTGTGGCTCTAACAGATTTGGTTTTCTTGAGGTGGAGCATGTCCATTAATTCCGGGTTGAACATGGCCTTATACGTCAAGCAGAGATCACCTCTGAGCAGGTGGTAAGCAACTGAGTATAGCTGGAGTTTCTTTAGTCGAGCTGCATAGAACATCTCTTTGAGGCCCATGATCCTCTTGGTGAGGTACTTCTGTGGTCTTTCCAACTGTTGCAGGTGTCCAGATATGATTACCATGAGTTCACATTCAAGCATATGTTCTCATTTTTCACTTGTAAACAAAAAGCAATGGGTTAGCTGTTATAGTACGATTAGATTATACTTGAGGTAAATAAAATACCAATTTTCTATATGTCAAAGCTTACCAATAAATCTTTAGCTATTAGTGTGATTACCCTCTCATTACAGGTCTGAGTAGGCTATAAGGTATAAAAGGCTACTTATTGTACAAATAGGGGGCAATAGGCCTGTCTGCCAATGCTGATAGTCCAGTCATACGTGCCAGAGAGTAATACTCCCTAGTAGTCCCTTTTCCCAACTCTCTCCCCTACAGCCATTTCACTCCCTGTAATAGGTAGATTCTGCGTTTTACTTTTCTCAGGAGCTCCACTAGGTGGCAATATATTCCCACTCATTGTATTAGGCAACTTTCAATACTTTTTCCCTGCTCCCTGCAGCTCTAAGGCCTGTTGTCCTTTCCCATTATTTTTTGCACAATTGTCACACCTGTTCAATTCTCCCTGAATTAGGCCAAACCGTAACTCATACGAAACATACCTCTGAGCTTGTCAGTACCTTTGAGTGCTTGAGAGTGCCTGTATCACTGATTGTTTTTGTTTTTATTGGTCTCTTCTGCTCCTTCATCACTCTCAGCTCTATAGAAACTATTCTCCTAGGTGACGTAATATAAACTGGGCTTCTATTCAATCAGCTACATCTCACCTCAGAAGATAAACCTACACAACTACACCCAGATAATTACCTCTCCTACCAGATTTAATAAAGACAACAACTCTGGTAGTATTCTAGACTAGATATTAGTTTCTCATCCCAACTCCATTTCTGACAATGGCAACCTACCCAACTCCCTCAGCGATAATCTCCCTGCCTTTTCTCGTCACTCACGATCCTCCCTCCATCTTCACCACAACTGCATAACAACTTGTACCCTAAAAAACTTTAACCCTCTAGCTTTCTCTGACTCACTAAAACATATGAACTGGAACCCTGTAAAAACTCTGGATGACACTGTTACATACTTCAATACTACATTCAATAACCTACTAGATAGCTTTGTTCCCCCCAGGACTAAAAGAATCAAAACCAAATCTACCCCTTGGCTAACTAAAGCAACTATTACACTCATGCACCTCCAAGATAAATCTTGAAAGCATTAACATACATTTAAAACACATAACACCCTTATTGAGTATAAGCAACTTCATAATAAACTGAAAAAACAAATTGCTTTGGACCAAAGGTCGTACTACTCCAAGCTTCAAAACAATCATAGATCCAACCCCCCCAAAATTCTGGAACAGTATATCTGCTCTCCTGGCAAAAATAACACTTCTACTGCACCCTCATCCCACACTCTCAACTCTAGTCCCACTGACATCAACACTACTCACCCCCCCCCCTTTACCATACAACCTGTCTCTCTACACACCATAAAAAAACTTCTACTAAAACTAAAACCATGCTCTCATGCCCCAGACAACCTTCTGTCTAACTTTCTCAAGCTAGCTGCAGATGGCATAGCCCTTCCCATCACCATACTTTTCAACCTTTCAATCCAAGAATCCTATGTACCCCTCCTCTGGAAGAAAGTGTTCATCATTCTCCTTCACAAAGGAGGCAACAATACTGAAATCTCAAACTTCCATCCTATAGTCATCCTGTCCCCCATCTCAAGAGTCCTTGAAAAATACATGCACTTGCAACTCCTTCCCTACCTCCTAGGCAATCAACTTCTTTCTCCAACTCAACATGGATTTAAACCTGGACATAGTATTGCCACTGCCTTTCTCTCCTTGCTTGACATCATCAACTATGCTTGAGACTCTGGCAACATTGTATCTACCCTTCTCCTAGACTTATCAAAGGCCTTCAATACTGTTTTCCGCAAACTTCTTGTCCAAACTCTCTCTTCTCAATCTCTCCCCTCCTCTATTAACTGGTTTTCCAGTTACCTGTCTAATAGACTATAAGCTGTCAAGTTGGAACAATAGTACCTCTTCCTTCCTTCACACTCCAACAGGAGTTCCACAAGGCTCTATACTGGGTCCCCTACTTTTTAACATCTTCATTAATAATTATCATCAGTGCATTCCTAATGCCAAACTTGTCCAATACGTGGATGATTCCACCATCATTTGCTATGCTCAATCCCTCCCCAAACTCAAGCAACTAACACAAGATGCCTTCTCTTGTACTGAGTCTTGAATGCTGAATAATCGTCTTGCTCTCAATGCATCCAAAACCAAAATCATGATCTTTACCCTAACTAAAAACACCTCTAGCGATAAAAATTCCTTCTCCATAGTCAGTCAGAATAAGATTCCCATTGAATTATTTTCCAATACAAAACTTCTAGTTGTTATCATTGAGGAACATTTAAAGTTTGACATTCATATACAAACTAGTGTTAAGAACACGCAACAAAAGCTCGGAATGCTGTTTCATCACAGCCATTATTTCACTTCCTCATCCAAATATATACTTTCTATTTCCTACCTCATCCCCTCTCTCTTGTATGGAGTCCCTCTTCTCACCAACCTTCAATCCTCCCTAAAGTCAAAACTGTCATCCTGCTACAATAAAATCTCTAAGTTTGCTACTGGGACCAAATCCTCCTCCCACCACTGTGATGCACTCCACTCCTTGAACTGGCTGGAACTCCCCCACTCTCTGTCTTACATTCAACTGCTAACTGCTCACAAACTCATTTTCAAACCCTCTAACTGCCCTTCCCTCTCCTCCATACTCACCTTACATCATCCTGACAGACTACTCAGGTCCAGTAACCAGAGCCTCCCCGAAGTGTACAAACCCTTACACTCACCTGGGCAATTTCTCCTGTCTTTCCCCCTTGCTCGTCTATGGAATTCACCCCCCCCCATTCGAATCACCCAAAACCACTCCACCTTCAAGACCATGCTCCAGTCCCATCTCTCTTCTCACTGGGAATGCTCATGCTCTCAACCCACCTGACCCCCTCTATACCATTTCCACTCCCTCTCCCTTTTCTCCTTTCTCATAACTCACCCTAGTGACTCTCTTCATTTCATTTCCACTCCCTCTCCCTTTTCTCCTTTCTCATAACTCACCCTAGTGACTCCCTTCATTTCATTTCCACTCCCTCTCCCTTTTCTCCTTTCTCATAACTCGCCCTAGTGACTCCCTTCATTTCCACTCCCTCTTCCTTTTCTCCTTTCTCATAACTCACCCTAGTGACTCCCTTCATTTCAATTCCACTCCCTCTCCCTTTTCTCCTTTCTCATAACTCACCCTAGTGACTCCCTTCATTTCCACTCCCTTTTCTCCTTTCTCATAACTCACCCTAGTGACTCCATTTCATTTCCACTCCTTCTTCCTTTTCTCCTTTCTCATAACTCACCCTAGTGACTCCCTTCATTTCATTTCCACTCCCTCTCCCTTTTTCCTTTCTCATAACTCAATCTATTCACATTTCACTATTCTACTCTCCTCCTCTAAATCTTCCTCCCTCTCACCTCATGAAACTTTGAGTGCATAAATGCCTGCACTCCAAATTATACTTATGTACTCCAAAATACTTATGTTTTAATTTCATTCAATACTATGTTACAACACCTTACTCAAATGTTATTATTCTGTCTTCCATATTACTGTGTTGCTCAAATGTTATTATTCTGTCTTCTATATTATTCTGTTTTAGTAGTTTTTGAAAATTGTATTGTACTTGTTAACGCTGTTGACATTAGCTTTGTAATAATTTTCTCCTTGGGCCTCCATTGAAAATGGGCTCATTCTGGCCCAATGGACTTTAACGGATAACAAACTGTAAATAAATAAATACAGAGTTGTCAGCAAATGTTGCGTGCTAGTGACCTTATATGTAGAGTAGTACTATAATGTCCATGCAAAAAAAAAAAAAAAACATAACGGTTATCTGATTATTATATGAACCTAGCAACAGAGCAGAACATTTCAATTGATAAGCAAGATATGAAATTTCAGGCTATCTAGTGACATAGTGTGGTAGCAACTGAGACCAAATCAGTGAAGTCAAAAACACAAAGACAATATGCACGCAAAAAACAAAGTCAGACACAGATAATAACAGAAGTATTAATATGAATGTGGTTTAGTGAGAAATTGATGCAAATGTACGTAATAGACTAACAAAGAGATAATAATTAATTGATCGTGAAGTTTTGATGAGAAAATACAGTTGTGTGCAATCTTACCACAACATTAGATGTCCTTTTCTTCACTGTTGCAGTATTCCTTAAAATAGAGATCCCCCGCCAAAGCAGCCTGATATTCTACAATTAAAGCAAAGCCTTTTGGTTGTAAAGAGTATGTTGTACACCACACATATGCTCCCCATGTACAGAATAGGGCATAAAGATGACTCCCAGACATACTAACCTCAGAACTTAAAAGCCCCAGTAGGAATGACAGCCTAGGGATATCAGTGGGTAACAATCACATCCAGAAAGAAAAAGGACCAGGGGAGGAGAGCCGGAGCAAATACAGCAACAATGAATAGATTGACATCTACTGTTATGGTAAGATTTTACACAACTGTACGATGCCCTTCCATATCACTGTTGCAGTATTCCTTACAATAAGAAGAGTACAAAAGCTCATGAAGAAGAGTGGGAGGAGGAAAGGCCAGCAGAACCCTCTAGGAAGGCATGTAGAATGGCTCTGGCAAAACCAGCTCTGGCCCTAGAAATTGCATCCAACTTAAAGTGCTTGATAAAGGTATGCACAGAAGTCCAGGTTGCTGCCTAAAGAACAGAGTTAGCATCCAAACCCTTGAAAAAAGCACCTGAAGAAGCCACAGCTTTAGTAGCTTGTGCCTTAACAGAAGAAGGAAGGCTCTTCCCATGAAAAGAATAGCAAAAAGAAATGGCTTTAGATACCCAAGATGAAATGGTTTGCTTGGAAACAACCAAACCTAAAGACCTAGGATGAAAGAAAACAAAAAGATGTTCAGATTTACAAAAAGCTTTAGTCTTATCCAAATAATATCTGAGTTGCCTATGCAAATCCAAGGTATGCAAAGCCTTCTCCATAGCAGATTGCAGAGAAGGAAAAAAAAAGTGGGCAAATGAACAGACAGATTAAGAGACAGCTCATTAACTACCTTGGGCATAAAAGAAGGATTAGTATGAAGGGGCACCCTGTCCTTATGGAAAACTAAGTAAGGGGCAAAAGAACAGTCTCCCAAGAACAATGCTGTAAGGAAGATGAACCAGCAGGCTCAAAAGGAGCGAGCCTGAGTCAATTTTTCTAAAACAAAGTTAAGGTCCCAGGAAGGAGGGACGGTCTTCCGGGGAGACCTAATGTGAAGGATACCTTTAAGTAACTGTTTAGCCTCAAATCTACAAGCTAAAGGGGGAGTTAAAGGCAGACAAGCAGAGATAGCTGATAGGTGGGCCTTAATAGATGCATATGCCAACCCGGTATTGAGCAATTCACACAAATAATAGAGAACCAAAGGAACATCCACAGTAAGTGGACCCTGGTTACAAGAAAGACACCAAATAGAAAACCTCTTCCATTTGAATAAGTAAGATTTCCAAGTAGTAGGTTTCCTGGCCTCCTGCAGGACCCAAAGCATGTCCTCAGAAAAAAAGGGTGTCTGTGGGGGATCAAATCCCTAAAATCCACAATGTCAGTTGAAGAGTGGACAGGTGGGAATGGATGAGAGATCCCTTGTCTTGTGTGAGTAGTTCACCCTGTGAGGTAACTTGCAATGACTGCCCTTGGCAAGATGCAGAAGAAGAGGGAACCAGGTCTGTCTGAGGCAAAATGGAGTCACCAGCAAGATTTTGGGAGCATCCTGTTTTATCTTGAACAGGACTTTTGGAATAAGAGGAAGGGGAGGGAAGGCATAAAGAAACATCTCCTTCCAAGAAAAAGAGAGGGCATCCACTTCCAAGCCAGAGGGCATGGAACTGTGACACAAAACAGAGGAATTGTCTGTTCAGAGGGGAGGCAAAAAGATCTACCTGAGGAGTACCCCACTGGTAGACAATGTCCAGAAACACATCCCTGTAAAGCATCCACTCTTGGGATAGTGTTATGGATCAGCTCAGAGAATCTGCACAATGTTTTGATTTCAGGGAATGCAAACTGCCTGAAGGTCACCTGATACTGAATATCCAGCTCCCAAATCTGAAGAGCTAACCTGCATAAGAGATAAGACCTTGTCCCCCCTTGCTTGTTGACATACCACATCACTGTGGTATTGTCTGTGCGAATCTAAAGGTGCCCTGGAAAAAAATATAATGAAAAGCCTGAAGAGCCAGCAAAAGAAATCTCATTTTTTTGACACTGATTTGATCTTTCTTTTGTTGAAGCAACCAAAGGCTCTGTACCTTCAGAGGGCTGAGGGAGGCTCCCCATCCCACATTCAATGCATCTGTGAAAAGTTCCTGAGAACGGACAGGAAGTTGGAAAGGAAGCCCTGGGTTGAGAGACAGATGATGAATCCACCACTGAAGTTCCAGCTTGAGGCATGGAAGTAGGGGGATTAGAAATTCTAAAGGATGAGAACGCTGAAGCCAAATTGACTTCAGAGACCACTGAAGCTTTCTCATGTGGAGCTTGGCTAGAGGGAGCATAGGAATGGTGGAAGCCATGTAACCCAGAACCCTCAGAAATTCTCTAGCTGTGACTGAAGCCAGAGGAAGAAGGGATTGAAAGAAAGCAATGAGAGTTAATGCCTTGGGTAGAGACAGGGATGCCAGCATGGAACAGTCTGGATCTTGCAACCCTGAAAAACATGATCCTGAGAAAGAGTTAGAAATTACTTCTGAAAATTTACAGTAAACCCCAGGCTTTGCAAGAGAGAAATGATAAAATGTAGATGCTGCGGTAAGATGTCTTGAGAGGAGGCCTAAATAAGCAGGACACCCAAGTAGGGAAAGACCTGTATACCCCCAAGCCAGCAGAAAGCAATCACAGGAGTGAGGCATTTGTTGAAGATCCTTGAGGCAGTAGAGAGGCCAAAGGGCAAAGCAGAGAGCTGAAAATGTCAGTGAGCAACAGAGAAATATAAAAACTTCCTGAAAAGGGGATGAATAAGAATATGTACCTAAGCATACTTGAGATCCAGGGAAAATAGAAAAACCTGAGGAAGTAGTAAAGGTAACAAGGTTTGAAGGGGTAACATCCGAAAAAGATGTTTTGCTGTGATAGGCTCAGAATGGGTCTCCAGGTGCCTACTTTCATGGGGACCAAGAGCATTCTAGAATAAAACCTTTTCCCCCTTTGAGAAACTGGAATTTCCTGAATAGTTCCTTGAACCATCAGGCCCTGAAGCACCTCTGGAAAAAAGGGCAGTTGTTCCTGTGGAGGCTCAGGAATGCCCAGAAAAGGGGAGACAGATTTCCAAACCATGTAATACCCTTGGTGAATTATGGAAAGAACCCAGGAGTCTTGGGTGACCTTTACCCAAATAGGAAGGGACAGAGAGAGAGACAGAGACATAGAAAAAGAGGAATGTGACTGAGAAAAACAGGATAGTCAGACAGCACCTGGTTTGTCAGGAAATGAAGGCTTCTGAGTAGGAAGAGTTTGGGTAGCCTTAGCAGAGGGAGGCCCTCTACCATCCTTTTTACCTTTGGGAGGAGGGTGAGACTGGCTACGAACAAAGGCAGGCTTATTGGGGTAATTCCTCTGAAACTTGGAGACAGGGAAAACAAAAATACGCTTCAACTCCTGTAAGGCCTTGCCTTTTTCTTGAAGGGACTTAAATAACTGCAGCAGCAGCACCAAACAACTGCTTATTATCCAGAGGAGCATCCATCAGTTTAGCCTTGATATCATCAGGCATAGGCTGAAATCTGAGCCAGGAATACCTCCTCAAAACAGATCCAAAAACAGCAGCCCTAGATGAAGCATCAGCTGCATCATAGCTGTATTTAATGGAATGGAGGGCTACTTGGGAGGATGTCCCAACCAAGGCAAGGGCAGAGGCCTTCCCCTCAGAATCAGGAAGATCATAAATAGCCTGACAGGATTAAGAGAGAACAACCAAAACATACCTAGTCATAGCCTCGCTGTGGTTCTGCTATACTTATCAGATGGCAGCAATTTAGTGAAAGGCAACAATTTGGAAGGCTTATCTGAAGCCACAGACACCACAAAGTGGTCAGCACAGGGACACTTATAAAGAAACTTGCAGTCCACAGACACTTTATAAAACCTGTCAGGTTTTTTGAGAGCAGGGGTTTGGGAATCAGGAGCCTTAGAAGCAGTAGAAAAGGCATTCAGCAAGGCAGCAAGAACTGGAGGAACAGCAGAGGGCCTAGGAGACTCCATTTGCAGACACTCATATTACCTTTCCTGAACATTAGACACCTGAGCACAGTTCCATTTGAAAGATTCCATCATTTTGGAAACAGTGTCACCAAATGAAACCTCCTCAAAAGGAGAGTCAGGACTCTTCTTTCTCAGAACCATAGTCAAGTGGCGAAGGAATCGGAATACGTCAGGGACTCTTGATCAGAATCAGCGGCAGCATCCTCAGAAGAATCCTGATCCCTAAACCTCTTAAGAGGGGTAGAAGACCGGGGGGGAGCAGGAACAGAAACACCATGTGGAGGCCTGAGGGTATGAAGGGCATTAAATAAGTCTTGAGTGAAGTTCTGCCCTTCACTTTGAGGATCTTTTGGAAAAGGTGAATATGTTTAGTTTTCTACTTCTTTTTGAGTGGAATGTCAGCCTTGAACATTTTTGGAGGCTCTGACCCCTGACAGCACTTAATAATGGTAGTCAGGATCTCTTCCCTAGCTAAAATTTGAGGAACACCCTTTGGTCCTTCAGTAATAACCAGCTGCAGTTCCCCCTGTACATCCGAGGGGACGTCTGTAAAACCTCCATGGACGTGTGTGGCATTGGGTCCATGATGCCCTCCAAAGTGGTCACAGCAGAGGAATCCAAGAAAGAAACTGGGCCTAACTTTTTGGGGCTTTTCTTCATAGATGGCTGGCCTTCAGGCCAGAAAGATCCTTCCATGGTATTCTTAGCCAACAATTTAAGCCATTGGTTCTCAAGGTAAATAACTTGGAAAGAAAGCCAATTGCTCAATGTATTTGAAACAAAGGACTGACAAATCTCATAAGACATATAATCGTGTGAAGTGCCTAAACAGAACAAACATTGCTCATGATTATCTTCATGGGGAATTTGTCTCCCGCACTGGCATTTCCTCTTTCTAGATGACATGAAACCCGACAACCAGAACAAGGCAAATGTAAGATAAATTAAATCAAAAAACTCCAACAGGGCACTTATCTGAAAGTGGTAGAACCAGCAGATGAACGAGCATTCAGACTGATGATCAAAGATGGCGTTCAGAATGGCAGGAAAGGAGTTCTGAGGATAGTATTTCCGGATGTTACATTTATGCCCTATGCCATGTGTGGGAAGCATACATGTGATGTACACCATACCCTTTACAGCCAAAAGGCTTTGGTATATTGGCCGGATGTCAGGCTATCCTTAGCAGGGGACCCTACTGTAAGTAATACTGCAGCAGTGATATATATGTAAGGACATCTGCCTTCTAGTTAGACTAGTAGGAAAGGGACACTACAAACTATAATGTAAATACAGCAGTGGGAAAACGCTGTATAAAATTAATATAAATGTTTCCAAGAAACCCAGAATAATAACCTGCTAGTAGACCATGCCCTGTGCATTCTAAATGGAAAATTACAGATACTGACTGTATTAAACTCCATTGGCCAAAATGCGAACACTGACAAACCAGTCAGGATTTAAGCATGCTTGTTATTTAAGTTAAATGGTAAGAAAACCAATATTGTACAGCTCAGGTATGAAAAGGTTACAGCTGAAGCTGGGCAGAAAGAACTTACACTACTTATGTTAAAACTTAAGTAAGGTGATATATGCTTTTTAAATATAGGATAGCTTCTTAGAATGGATGCAATGCTGAGGAGCTGGTGATGGATTGGAATGTACATGTTTTTTCTTAATTTCACTCTTTGACCATCAAATATATGCAAGTATTATGTTTTTCTCATAGTTCATTTATTTTTATATTAAAATGATGCATGAAAACCAGGAAGTCTAGAATAAGGCAGACTACAGGTAAAAGTACAGCATAGAAACACTTGATAAAAGTGTTGAATCATTTACTGAGAAGAAGGGAAGCAGTGAGGACACTGAGAAATATCTAAACTAAATGGGCAGTGAACATAGAGAGACCTCCTGTAATGTCAAACGTAGCACGGATCTAAACCCTAATCCTATCCCTAAGAAAATTTGAACTTCATCGTCAACTTAAAATGAAACTAATCCTAATAGCAAGCAAAATAAAATTTCAGTCATAACCATCCTGAGTCCAAAGGTAATCCTAAACTCACTGACCTATACAAATATAACAACAACCACATTACATATAGGTTCATAGGTAGGTACTAGGCTATCGGCCCAAGGGCCTAAGTAAGCCTAGCAAACAAGTTTCCCTGGCTTACACCACCCAAGAAAGTTAATTTCCTGTGTCCCTGTTGAGTGTCCCAGAAGTGATCTCTGGGGTATATTTTCTATTTCCCATCCAGTCATCAAGATTTTTCTTGAAGAGTGCTAATGAGGAACTTTGCTTGACATAGATGGGTAGCTTGTTCCAGAGTATAGGAAGTCTCTGGGACAGGAATCTATCCCTCCAGCATGTCCTGTTTATTGTGGTGACAAGGTTTAGGTCCCTAGAGCATGTAGCTCAGAGAGATTGGGATTTCTTTAGGTGTAGCATGTCCAACAGCTCTGGGTTTAACATAGCTTTATATGTTAGGCAGATATTTCTTTGGAGTAGGCGATAAGCTACAGAGTAAAGCTGGAGTTTTTTGAGACGGTCAGTAATCCTCTTTGTGAGGTACTTCTGTGGCCTTTCCAGCTGCTGCAGATGTCTTGTGAGGTACATTCCAAAAGGGGCGTTGTACTCTATAATGGGTCTAATGAGTGCCAAGCAGAGGGGAACAATTACTTCTTTTTTCCTGGATGAGAACCCTTTTGTGATGAGGTGTGCTACATAGAAGGATTTCCTGACTACTGTGGTGATGTGATTATCAAAAGAGAGACTACTGTCCACCTGGGTCCGAAGGTCTCTTATCACACATTCAGCATTAAGTAGACTGCCGTTAATGTGGTAGTTCATGGGTACAGAGGTTTTACCAAAGGGGATAACAATGCACTTTTTGGCATTGAGCTTGAGGCCATGCCTCTGACACCAGGCATCTGTCTCAGTGAGGCCCTTCTATAGGATGTCCACATCATTTGGGGACTTGACTATGGCTCCTAGTTTGCAGTCACCTGTGAACTTCATTAGCCAGAGGACTTCTGTGTTACCCTGTACTTCAGAGAAGTAGATACCAAACAGGAGAGGTCCCAGGACTGAACCCTGTGGTACTCCACTTGTCACTGGTTTGAAGTCAGATTTTGAGTCTGCAACTTTTATAGTGTGGGTTCTGTCAGTGAGCCAGTTGACAACCCATCTTGTGACATAAGGATTTATACCTAGTTTAATGAGTTTAGCTATAATTCCAGAATGGGGGATGGTGCCGAAAGCCTTGGCGAGGTCAAGATAGGCTGTGTGAACCACCTTACCCTCGTCTATGACTTTGGTGACTGCCTCAAAGAAGTCGATCAGGTTCAGAAGGCATGATCTGCCTTTCATAAACCTGAACTGGGTGGGGTCCAGAGTTTGGAGGTTACCAATGTCTTTGTTTATGAGTTGCATGGTGATACGTTCCATGTCCTTGCAGACCAGGCTCATTAGGCTAATAGGGCAATAGTTCTCAGAATCAGTGGTGGCTCCCCCTTTGCGGAGTGGGATAACTGTTGCTGCACACCATTCGGTGGGCACAAAGCCTGACGTGAGACTTTGATTGAACATGGTGCTTAGGTGGGGAGCCAGTTCATTCTGAAGTTCGTGTAAAACGCAGCCTGGAATGTTGTCCGGTCCCATGGTTGCTGTTTTTTGTGGTTTTAGAGAGTGCAGCTTTTACCTGCATAGATGTGATTACAGGGACTCTGCATTCTTCCTGCATAGATATGGGCCCTTTAGGGTGTGAGAGGGGGGTCAAGTTAGCATTGAACCTATCTTCCAAGATGTTGGCAATATCAGTTGGTTCTGTAATTTTTGTGCCATTGTGCTGTAACTCAAAGCAGATCTGGGTGTTGCCACTGAGATTCTTGACATAGCTATAGAATGCTTTGTGGTTGCCCTTAGAATCAGTGGCAATTTTGTTTTTGTAGCTAGCTTTGGAGGATCTTATAAGGGATCTCAGCTTCTTACTGAGGCTGACCAGGGAGCTCCTCCACTCATGGGATTTTACTCTCTTTTGCAATAGTTTCTTCCTTCTGTTGTAGAGTTTGTTTATAGCAGGGGACCACCAGACTGGCTTCCTTTTTTTGGAGGATAGCGTCTTGGTTCTCTTTGGGAAAGCACGATCCAAGCACTCATGTAACTGCGTATAGAGTGCATTTGTGTAGGATTCAGCAGTCATAACTGTATTGTCCATCTGCATGGGTGTCATGAAGTTCGCCACTTCTGTCTTAAGAAGCATGAAGTTGGCTTTGGAGAAATATTTTACCGTGGTTTCCTTAATGCTGGGTGGGGGTGGGATGTGGATATCTAGGGTAATTCGCTTATGGTCGGATCTGACCAATGAGGAGTTGACTTCAGGTGTGGAACACCGGTCACTCATGTTGGTAATGACTAGGTCTAGGATATTGTTTCCCCTGGTGGGGGTATGGATAAGTTGATCCAGGGCATTGGAATTTATGAATTCCAGAAAGTGTTGAGCGAATGAGTTGGTACATGAGTAGTTTTCCCAGTTAATGGTGGGGTAGTTGAAACCACCCATTATTAGGGCATTTGGTCAAACCCTAATATTTTCCAGTATATCAACAAAAGAGGAGTGGGAATACTGGGGCATGATGGGGGATTTGTAGCAAGCTACAATTTGGATTGCAGTTTTGCCCAGAGTTAATTGCACTTGGATAACCTCAGATGCATTATGCTGCACAACTAGCCTGGAGGTGTGGATAACCTTAATGAATATGGACACACCTCCACCTTTGGTGTTCTGGTCCAGGTTAGATGGCCAAAAAGTGTGGTATGAGTTATAGCCTGGTAATGCAGGGGTGCTCTCTAGAGCCTTGAACCAGGTCTCAGTCACTGCACAGATATTGATGTTCGCCATTTTAAGGAGTGCCTTGAATGAGTGCATTTTGAGATTTAGACTTCTAGCACTGAGTAGCATTACCCTCAGTTTTTGCTTGTCTGTTCTTGTTACAGTGGTGAATTTGTCATTTGAACCTTGCCTAAAAAAGGCACTATAAGGGCGGCAAGACCCTTAGCCAGTATCCGGGATCCCAGGGGTGACAGGTGCAGGCCATCTCTGGCAAAGCATCGTGGTCTGCCGACCATGTCGTCTCAGGCAGATACTGGATCCCCTTAGAATGACACCAGAAGCTTAGCCAATTGTTAAAGTCAATCATTTTGTCCTTGTACTGCGGTATAATTCTGGGTGATGGCAGGATGCTACTCAGAGCTAGGGACATACCTGCC
The DNA here is from genome assembly GCF_019279795.1 of Protopterus annectens. Classification (NCBI taxonomy): domain Eukaryota; kingdom Metazoa; phylum Chordata; order Ceratodontiformes; family Protopteridae; genus Protopterus; species Protopterus annectens. The sequence goes on along the minus strand of NC_056738.1, from coordinate 549,246,705 downwards.
TGGGCTACAAGATCAGAGAGCTCTTCCATATCTCTTTTCATGTAGTCCAGAGAGCTACATCTCAGGTTGTTCACACCAACATGGACAATGACAGAGTCATATTTGTACTTGTTGTGGAGTGACTTGAGTATGTGGGTTATTGTTTAGCCTGGTGAGTGGGACATCAGTGTGCCTGAATATAGAGTCACCTATGACTAGTGTGTTTGGTATGTTGTTTTGCCTTATGGGCTGTGATTTATTGGCACACTGAGTCTGTGGGCTGTGTGTAATTTGGGTTGTGTTACGGGGTAGAGGTTGCTTGTGTTTCTGCTTTGGAGGTCTCTGTTGCTTGAGCAGATTATTATTGAGAGCCTCTGCAAATGTTTTTATGTTTCTATGTCTGTATTTTGGTGGTGTAGGTTTAGTGGGAATATGTGATGAGTGTGGTGTGGTGCAAGTGTTTACCTTCTCCTCTTGACTGTCAAGTTCATTCTTGGTTGGAGAGAGCTTTACCTCCAGTTTGACTAGATAAGTGCATCTCTCACAGGTTGTGGTGTTGGGTGATAGGAGGAGAAGGTTGTCTGTGTAATTGAGGCAATTGCTACATTGCCCCAAGATGCTAAGATTCATGAGATAGACAGGAGAGAACACTGGGAGCTGACCCTTGGACATGCCTGAATAAAAAACTACTTTCCTCTAGATAAGTGAGGAAAGTGAGTATCAGAGCTGTTTTTTTCTTTAAGCAAGTGAGGAAAGTAAGTACAAAAACTGTTTTCTTCTAGATAAAGAGGAAGGTTGAGTGCTGTAGTGACTTGAAGCTTATTTAGTGCTAACAAGAAGTTCTGAACAAGTGCTGAGCATGAATAAGCAAATTCAAGTGCTAAAACTAAGAATCTGTACCTGGATCCTGTGGTAGATAGGCTACCTAGTGCTTATCACTCCCACTGATAAGCTAGAAGACTTCCCTCCAACACAGAAAGGCTTGTGGGGCTCAGAAGCTTACAAACAGTCCTGGATACAGCAAATCAGTATCTGGACTAGACTAGTTACAGGACATTTCATGGAACATTTACACAAATCATATTCTAATTTAGTCCATCATTCACAATTTCTCTAGAAGGGCTCTGATTGCTTTAAACAAAACTGGCCATGAACAACTAGTCTCATGCCCATATTTGCTAGTAAATCAAATGTACTTTTATGTCTACTACTATTGTTTATCTATCCACTGATATCTAGCTTATGAAGGTGTTTCCTTCTTCTTCCTCCTAAATCCCATTATTTTAAATCCGGTAATATTATTTTGACAGCAGAGCCACAAAGTTATGTTTTTAAGATCAAGTAAATAATTTTGGTTAATCATAGGAATCAGGAAGTTCAAGGCTGCTGAGTCTTGTGACTATTATGCTTTCTAGTTCTCACCATAGACTGTACATACCTTCTTGATAAGCACTATGCCAATCACGCTCAGGATGAATTTATGAAAGCCCATCTACTTATCCACATCTCATTTGAAGAAAGGCAGGAGGAGTCTATTCTAGAGGTGGGGACTCACTGAGAAAAAAATCGCTTTCCCCACCTTCTGTTATTGATCTGCTGAAGGTTTAGATTTCTTGTTCTGGTATTTGTAGAACTGTTTGATTTATGAAGGTACAAGGGATCCTGGACTACTGAGCCCCTGAATGCTCAGAAGGCAAGACATAGGTCTCCTCTGAGAACACTACAAGACATAGAAAAGAGGGATAGTGCCTCAGGTCCTTTCTGGTAGCTAAGGAATTTTAAGGTTGCAATCCCCTTTGTTAAGAAACTCTTGGGTCTTTCTAACTGTTTGTTATACCTGGTGAGATACAGCCCACATGGAAAAGTGTATTCTATAATTAGTCTAATCAATGTTGAACGCGAGGGGACAATAGCCTGTTTTGATCTGGATGAAATTCCCATTGTGATCAGCTGTGCCAAGTAGAAGGATTTCCTGACAACTGTGGCTTCATGGTAATCAGAGAAGATGGAATTATCAACCCAGGTTCCTGGGTCTCTAATTACATTTTCATTTTGAAGTGAGCTATTGTAAATGCTAAATGCTGGGTGAAGAGTTTGTCTGGCAAATGCAAAAATATTGCATTTTTTTAACTTAAGCCCATTTTCAATAAGCTAAGCATTTTACAAGTGTAAGTTCATGCTGAAAGGCTTCAGTGTCAGAGGGGATTTGACAATGACTCCCAGTTTGCAGTAATTTGCAGACTTGGTTAGCCATAGGTCTTGATGTTTCGTCTTTAGGCCAAAGAGTAAATAATGAACAAAAGCACTTCCATCACTCTGCCCTGCCAGACACCACTGGTCACCTTCATGTTCTCTGATGGTACGTCTGCCACCAGCACCTCATGGGGTCTGTCTTTTAGCCAATTTGCTATCCATCTTTCCACATAGGGATCTATTTGCAATGCAGTTAGTTTATAAATTATGCTAGCATTGGGGATGGTGTTAAATGCTTTGGTCAAATCAAGGTAAGCTATGTATACAATTTTACAACTGTCAGCATTTTGTGTTAGTTTCTCCAAGAAGTTAATCACATCCATTACACAGGATCTATCTTTTACAATACCAAATTGCTGTGGACCTAGTCTGATGAAATTTCCAATGATTATATTAATTAAGTCTGTTACAACGTGTTTCACAGTCTTAGAAATGAGACTCATCAAGCTGATGGGCCTATATTTTCAGAGGCCGTAGTAAGAATACCTTTATGGAGTGGTACCACCTACTTCTGGGACTCAGCATGTAGCCGGGCTCAGGATAAATAGCTTATGCATCTTCAAACTCAGAGAAAAAAAGTAAAAATGGATAGAAATTACAGAACCCACTCAAAACTGATTGAAAATCAGTATGAAAAATAAAAATGTCTCCAACTAATAGCTGTAACTTCAAATTCAGTAAAAACACAGGAAAATGCAGAAAATAACAGGAAATGCTCAAAACTGATTGAAATAGTAAGGCAACTTTAAGTACAGTACATATTACCACTTTGGTTTTAGCTTGTGCAAAGGAGCTTCAGCTTCCAACAGCCTTAGAATACATTTATGATTAATCCAGCATATTAATTTATAAAACTACCAAAATACAGTGATTCTATACATAATTAATAAACTGAAATGTTTTTTTTCTAAAATGTTAGAGAATACCCTACATGAAAGACATCAAGATGTAGGAGAAATAGAAAACAAATATCTTTATGAAACTGTACATTAACAGGAATATTTGGTATGTGTGTGTCTGTCTACGAATTTCCATATAGATGCATGTGCAATACTGATTAATTCATTTTTTCAGATTTCTTTTTGTTACATTATCAGTATATACCAAACATCAAAACACAACCAACTGCTTAAGGAAATAATGAATCAGTATGGTGTTGTGCTGCTTTCCCATACAGCAATCTGTTCCATACACTTATTGTAAACTGCATTCTGTGACTCAGCACTCAGTCCCATGTTTGTAACAGATGATAAAGGAGAAGAACAGTTAAAATGATTAAGCCTTGCCTTCAGAGACCATTCCTTCTGTGGTCATTATCACTGTGGAGGTGCCTGGATGCCTCTTTCCTCATCTTCCTCAGACAGTCAATTTCTTAGAATGTGGAAAAGTTCTAGCACAACAGACCTACTCAAGTCTGTCATACATTGTATGTGAAATGTAACGCAGGCAGTGACACCCCATTCAGAGTTTTCTGTCTCGGTATATCTGAAGTTGTTTATTATGTTCTGAAAGGTCATTTTTTTCCAATACCTAATGAGCAACCTTTAAGTTAAGAAAAAAAACAAGTAGTAGTGAAAGACGTGTAACAAATCCTAGGATACTACATCCCTTTTAAACACGCTTATTACAAGTCTCACAATCTCTAGTTCCTCCACCATATTCAAGAAACAGTCAGTAATGATCAGAGTGACTACCACTAACCTAGTTAGCCTCTTACCTCAGAGTTATAGAACACTAGCTCCTACCCTATCTATCTCATGACTAAACTACACTGTACTAAACACACTTCTGTTTCCATGGCCCCCTAACTCTGGCAATCACTCCAATCATATCTGAAATGTATTAGAGACCATTCCTTTTTCAGAAGAGAAGAAAAAAACTTTCCTGCCAAAACAAGCCTAATGTGCCTACCTCACAAAAAGCCATATCACCTAATCTCTGCTACACCCCTTCCCACTTAACCAAAAAGGCTCAGTTTCACCTATCTGCCTCCCACTGGTTTGTTTTGCTATACTTAATGTATATAAGCAATTCTATGTATGCTGTTTAAAACTATTTACTGTCTTATTTGCCTGTCTACTGCACATAATATATATATATATATATATATATATAGGCCTCACAAGCCTACCCCCAAGACCATTATCCATCAGGCACCCTGTGTAAGGAAAGGTGTTGGTTTATTACAGCTGTCCAGCCACTATTTTATTTATTTATCTTAAAACTGGGTAGGTAGACTTATCTTAAAGCTATTAATGTAACAGGACATCACCTTTACTTAACAAGTTGTTGGATAGTATAAACACTAAAACAGAAAACCTTTTATTTTTAATCAGCATCATGATTAACTAGCTTTAATGTGTTAAATCATATTTAATTAAGAGACTTCTAGTTAGTCCATTAAATGTGTTTTTAACACATTTAAGGTGCATTCCTCCAGCAGCTCACAGCACTGTGTAACAGCTCTCCAGCAGTAAGGCATTTTATACCTCATTACACACAGCGTGGGTGGTGCCTGACAGTGGGAAAAACAGAAAAAACAGCATGTAAATCTATGCAACTGGTCACTAGAAGAGTTAATAATGCCAGGGAAAGAAAATGAGAATGAACCAAATATTGGGATAACATCATGTTTATCTGCTCCCCAATGCCCTACAGTATCTTCCAACCAGCATGATCACCTTGCTTGGAAAAGAAAGGTGCTACAAACCTAGCTCAGTCAGCATTTGTCATGTGCTGTAAAACTAGCAAAGGAATGCAGATGAAGTAAGCTTACACACTACCAAGAAATGCATCTTATAGGTATATTTTACTCTCTTTGATGTATTCAGAGACTTTAAACCACTACAGACATCATGTAGGAAACAATAATTGCACAATAATTGGCTATAATTCCTTTTGTTTTGCAAACCCAGTGTGGACATAATTCATCCCAACAGTGAATGCTCTGCAGGAACAAATGAGATTTTTCCCATTAGAACTACCTGAAGTTTATCCACTTTACATACTCACTGCCTAAAGCATGGTACCTACACAGCAGAATTGCTGATGTGTGGCTGTCAGTTGCTAGCACATTTGCAGCTCATCACTACTGGGGAATCATTCCTTTCCCTATGGTACAGTAACCTTGCAGTTATATTGCATAAAGAATAAAGGGGGTCCAACCCCCTGCACAGGACAGGAAGCATTACTTCCCATACAAAAAATCACTTAATTCAAATAGAATTTCAATTAATTCATTTGCATATGCCTTCTGAAGCAGTCTCTTGTCATGAGTGCACTTGCATCTTGTAACCCACTAAGATGCATTCACTAAGCTCTGGATAAGTGATACTCTCAGATATGCAGTATTTACATGTGATTAACAGTTACTGCTTCATCTTACCTGATGAATTCAGTTGACAAGGTAGTTTTGTTTTAATGCATTTTATTTTGGTAGTAATTAACAGGAGAAAGGAACAAACTTAAAACGTAACAAAATAAATCTAAATCCTAAGTAAAAAATAACTTGACAGTGATGTTATCCCACCTACAGCCTAACAGTATGCATGTTATTTCACACCATCCATGATGACTGCATACCCAGATATGTCTTGTTTGTTAGACAAATGTGAGGCTCAAACTTCATTTCCACTCATCACTTTCAACATATATACATATACATATTTATATATCTATCTAGATTTATATAAAATATATATAAAACACACACACACACACACACACATATATATATATATATATATATATAATGTAAGTATATATAATATAAAAGAATAACTGAAAACAGCAAAACTAAACCCATTGCAAAAGAAAACAAATCACCTAATTTTCCTTTTGTAGCTGACACACTAACATCAGCCCTTCCTCTTCTATACTAACTCACTGACAGCCCCAACAAAACATACTAATCACATACACCTAGTCATATACACCAACAGCTTCTTGGCTACACATAACATTAAACACGCAAAAAAAAGCTTTTTTTAGCTTTACTTATATATACTAACTCCATGATTGCACAGCTGTGATAACACAAATCTTCCACAAAACTGTTATACTCGACAAACCAAAGCTGACTATAACAGCATTCGCTGATCTGAATATTTGATCATTTCAAATGGCCGTGCCACTTGTCAACAAACTACATGGTGACAACAAACACACACATATACAAACATATATATATATATATATATATATATATATATATAGAGAGAGAGAGAGAGAGGGAGTAAATAAATATAATAGCTATAGCTATTACTCTGAGAAGATATGAAACTGTGAAATACTTTGTAGAATCCATTCATGATGCTGATTTGAAGAAATGTAATATGATTTCATTTGGGGAGGTCTTCAGTGAATTTTGTATTGTGTCTATTATCGTTCTTGATAGCTGTGCCACGAGTTACCTGTCTAAGTGAAAGTTTTTTTTACAATTATTCCAAGTGCAATAACACAATGTATGCAGTCATTTAAAGGAATATGACACCACATTTTTTTCACAAACTCCTAACTTTGTTCTAACAGGGAACGCAGATCTATAGTTTCACAGTGAGCTTTCTGATTTTTAACAGATGTGCAACCTAGCCTGTTATCTTCAGTGTATCCTTAGAAGTGAGTGGGACACGGTTTTAAAATAAACTTCTATATTGTACTGGACATTGATTAATATTTTTGGATGGTGCTCTGATTATTTCTTTTTGTTTAAAAACTAATTTGTAACTGTAGTGGTCAATGTTCAACAAGTTAATACCAATGACACCTTAAGAACTTTTGTTAAAATACAATTTATTTTGGCAACTAAAAAAATATTTAGAGTAAAGAAGTTGCAGTTCGGAACATGATTTCATTCAGTAGGTTAGAGTATTGGGTATTCTGGATTACAAAATATGCTTTTGTTCCACTAAGATTATTAACAAAAAGGAACAATTTTACAGGAACAATTAACCACCTGGAAATTTTTTTTCAGAAGATGAAAAAATACTTTTTCAAAATTTGTTGCCACGTGTAAGCAAGGAAAGCCAAATTGGTCAATGAAATGCCCTGACAAGGAGATGAAAAGAAAGGTAGATCAAATAAAAAAATAGTACCACCTACTTGCTCAAAGCTGATAATAGAAGGAAGATCATTTGGTGAATGCAGCATAAATGACAAAAGAAAGAAAAAATCTTACAGTCACTGAGAAAGGGAGACAGAATCCACAGGGAAAAGAAACATATGCATTTTAAAGGGAGAGACAACAGAACGATTTCAGGTAATCCTAGAGGTAATCAACACAGCACAAATGCAAGTAAACTCACTGTAAGAAAATGAAAGAGAGCTAGAGTTATACAGATTGTATAATACAAACATAATCCTAGAGAGGTAGGGTTAAGTGAGACAATTACAATTTACCAAAAGGAGAATTTAATGAGTAGCATGGTCTAGATCAAAAGTAACTTACACCTGTGAGAAGTCACACATCTCTCAGCAAAGGAAAAGCAAATAGTAGGGAAAATAATTGCCTGTAAGGTGCTAAACCAGTTTACTATCAAAAAGTTAAAAGTAAAAAAAAAAAATGTATTCACTTGATCGAACCGACATTCTGAATTTGGAAGTGTCACTTCTACGGGATATTGAAAATCATCACCTCAATGTCTGCATTCAAAGAAATTTGGAATATCAAGAGGTGATGTTAGACCCTCAGAAAGTTGTGTTGAAGCTGTCTTACGAATTGTACTTCTACAGCAGAAGTTTTTACAGTTTTGCAGGGGGGCAAGCACCCCTGCACCCCCATGCCCCTTGCAAATTATATATTCCAACTCCAAGATTGCACTACAGCGAGAAAAAGGGTAAGTTTCCTCATCTCCACTGTAGTGCGATCTGTTATCAAAACACTAAATGCACATTAGGAAATGTACACTACCGTTTGCTAATGTGCATTCGAACATTTTTCAGAACGTCATTATGGAAACTGGAAAAGACACATTTGAGCATCCCAGTTTCGCTAAATGCCATTCCACATTTTGACAGTAAACCTGCTAAACCACATGGAGTAAAAAGAAAAGTGCAAAAACTAAAGGCAATTTAGAGCAGGGGGCTATTAAATGTCCCACTATGTCTCAAGCTTGCTAGGCTGTGCATAGCAGAACTAGCTGTAGTGCATGTAGTGCATGAAGGGGAGTGATGGAGTAATGCATGTTACCGACCACCAGCCAACATGATAATGCATGCAACTGACCACCCGCCGACGTTGACACAGTACAGAGAGTACTGGAGGAGGAACTAATTCTGGGGGAAGAAGGACTGAAGCAGGGAAGTTGGAAGTGATTGACTCTAGCCAAAGGATTAGAGCAGCATCACATTTAACCCCCTCGTCCTGCAGCATCTAAAATATGAAATATTATAGTAAGGTAACTGCACCACTATATTGGTAGTTCCCTGCATATTGCCCACAGATAGTAACCATGGTGTGATTGCAGTGGACTACAGAGGACATGGCACCCTGTCCCATCCCTACAATAGGCAAATCATTGCATTCAGTGATCCTTTGCTATGTTCCCCACTGGACACCTGCAACAACTGTAGAGTCAGCAAATGTAACCCACAAAGGAAATACCATGCTTTATATACATGCCCTGTATGGACAGATGCCACTGACACCAGTGAATACCTGTATCATGCTGTCAATGTAGGTGCAGGGTCAACCTGGTTTCCCTTGCCAGTTCCCACCACATGAGGTCAGGAATGGCACATCAGATGATAACAATCTGTCTACACAACATGCCCCAGACACCCCAGGTACACTTTCACATGTCACAGAACATGCATGTGAGATGTGTGCACATCCCAGACACCATCCATATTATGGAATATAGAACACATACATGGCAAACATTGCACAGCACTGGCCACCCACAATAGTAACCCAGATGAGTGGATGGTGAATACAATACCCACCTGTGTGGGCCAATCCAGAGACTATACCCTTTTCATTCACTGCGAGCAAGACTTCATGTCGGTGTTTGGCAAACAACATCACAGATGGTAGTGGGATATACCTCTAACAACATACACTGTGGAGACAGGCCAGCAAACAGGAAGGGGATGTTCCAGACATGACTAAAGAATGTAAGACTTGCTCTTCTGCATTTTAAGTAATGTTGGTTTAACAGGGTTTGTGTGGATATGGCTGGTCTACATGATTTAATGCCTGTCATGACAGTGTTATGTGGTTGAGGAAACCTCCACCTGTAGGGTTATCTGCAGACTGGGCAGTCTTATGTGTCTTGTGTAACTCACAGATTACCTATCTTAGAACTGCAGAAGCATAGTCTGAGGATTGCAGTCAGTACATGGTGACAGCCATGAGAGTTACTGACTTCATATCCCTCATAGGACATATGTCAAAACAAACCCTGTTACACCAGTAAATGTATGAGGTTATCACAGCAACATGTTAATATTGGTCCTGTGTGTGTGCCTCCAGCCACAACTCTGTCAACCTTTGTACATTTGTCATGCAGTAAGAGGTGCATATGTTCAGTACACCATTAATTATTGACATCATACCTGATAACAAGCCAGTGAGATATCAGACTGCTAGACATGTTATGTATAGTAGGGGTTACATTTGAGGACAAAACCTGGACATTCTGTCGTAGTGTGTACAGTAGTCAGGTCTGTGTACTTATGGTGTTTGTTGACAGTGTGTGTATTGCAAATATCTACCTTGGCCTGTGTGCAGACTGTGGTAGATGTCATTGTTCTTGGTCCTGTTCTATTTGATGTTACATGCTGCTCCAGTGTATGATACCCTATCGGCTTACATGTTTGTAGTGCCAAACACACACATGTCCCATACCACAGTCAGGCATCGGACTACACTGTGTAGTGGCCCAGTATATGTAGGGTCAGTGTGTGAGTGGCACATATGAGGGTGGTGTTGATCAGATAGTCCATATACTGTAATATTAAGCATGCTTACCATATGTGGCTGTGGCTGTGTTCACATTGGCTGTGAGTATGCACTTTCAAACAGGTGTCTGTTACTCTGTGCTGTGACATGCCTGTACAGCCTACTATATTTGCAGGTACATGTGTATTCCCCCATAAGAAATGTAGACCAGTGTTGTGGCAATCTGCCTGTAGTTTTCACAGTGGTTTGTGACATGCCTAGCAACTCAGTGTACTTACCCAGTGTGATGTTATGTCCGGATATTTGTCAGATGTACTGCTGCCGGGCCACCATAACTGTCGTATATTTCTGACAAAGAAGTGGAATGCTGTACAGATGTATGTCACTAACTAGTGGGTAGTATGTGGACATGTGACCTCTGCACCAGTGGTTACTGTGTGTCAGGACAGACAGGAGTGTGTGAATGCATAAACTGTGTGGGAATATGTATTCCAGCATTTACGTGATATACCCATTTACATGGCTGTTAACATCCACATTGTCAGGCTTGGTCCACATGTCTTGCACTAAGGGGTTCCGTGTATACCTCTGGACTGACCAGAGTGTGTCAGACAGTCCACATGTATTGATTATATCTCTGCTGTATTCCACAGGACCATTACTGTGATACCTGTGGTACTGTACTATGATGACCTTAGGATGTCTGTCAGTAACTGATGGCGTACATGTCAATAGCAGATGTGACCTCCCACACACAACATTTCTGTTAAGACAACCCCTGTTACAGAAGCAACAGTCTACATTTATACCTGCAATACTTAAATGACATCCCCTTGCACTAAGAGGTTGAGACTATTGGTGCTGAGGTATGACTCCACTCCATGTTCTGGACATATGTTAAACATATATGTGTATATATATATATATATATATATATATATATATATATATATATATATACATCTATCTCTATAGATATATACACATATACATATCTACATACATATATGGAGATTATATATATATATATATATATATATATATATATGTGTGTGTGTGTGTGTGTGTACATATATATATATATATATATATATATATATATATATATATATATATATATGGGTCTACTTGAGTTGACCGAGACGCCAGTTCGCCGACACGCAGAAGACTGAGACTAAACGACTGAAAATGAAGGTGATCGACAAGGTGAAATCCCGACAGCCGAAAGACCGACATGGGGAACGTGTGAGCGCAACTCGGTAAGTGTGCGATAGTGAGGGATTTAGGGTTAGGGAGTGGACAGGTAAGTGTGCGATAGTGAGGGATTTAGGGTTAGGGTGCAGGAAAGGTGAGTGTGCGGTAGTGTCGGACTTAGGGTTCGGGTAAGGTAAGTGTGTGATAGTGACGGACTGTAGTTTAGGGGCGGGTTAAGTGAGTTAGGGTTAGGGTGCGGGTAGGGTGAGTGTGCAATATTGACAGGCTTTATGTTTTAGGGTGGGTTAAGTGAGTTAGGGTTAGGGTGCAGGTAGGGTCAGTGTGCGATAGTGACGGACTTTAGGTTTAGGGGTGGGTTAAGTGAGTTAGGGTTAGGGTGCGGGAAGGGTAAGTGTGCGGTAGTGTCGGACCTTAGGGTTTGGGTTAAGGTTAGTGGATATGTTGTTGTGTGTAATGTGTAGTTTACATTTTGTGCGTCAGTGTTATGGTGTTCAGTTTTGTGAGTTGTCGGTATTGTGTGTTTTCGGTCGTTTGGTATCGGTCTTCTGCGTGTCGGCGAAGTGGCGTCTCGATCAACTAAAGTAGACCCATATATATATATATATATATATATATATATATATACACATGTAAAATTAACCACACTCAAAAAATGAACCAATAAAATAAATTTTAACTAAGAAACAAACTTTGTGACAATAACAGCATTCAAAGAATAGTAAATCACACCAACAACTCTTGTAGTACTATATATATATATATATATATATATATATATATATATATATATATATATATATATATATATATATATATATATATATATATATACACACACACAGGGATCTATATATAGCCATATATAATGCAATATACAGATGTATATAAATACATATATAAATATATATGTGTATGTACATGTACACATATATCTACATATGTATATATATATATATATATATATATATATATATATATATATATATATATATATATATATCCATAGATCCATATATTTTTGTGTAAACATTACTGTTGTGTATACCTTCTCATATGTATCACACCGTATTTATCTAATATGTATATAGTTAGATATAACAACATACGTGATGCAACAGTAATATCACTAACAAGTACTACACAATTGCAGAAGTCACAGCAATTGTTCAATACTATTCAGTATGTGTACTGACAGATATATTGGAAAAACAATGACTGTCTTCACAGCTGTCATGTCTTAGTGGTTAACTGCTGTGACTATAGTGTACAGGGTCCGGGGTTCAAGACCTGCAAGGGCAGTTTATTCTGTTGTTGGGCAGAACAAGGGCTGCTGGATACAGAGTGGTTAAGGCAGTTCTGAACAGCTTTAAGCATGTTTGCGTGGGTCTGCGTGAAGCTAAGTGATGCTAACGTATAGTTAAACATATGAGCACTTACACCATGTAGGCTACATTTACCAGTCCGCAAATGTGCTTAGTTGTAATATTGCAGCAGTGCTGACACCAGCTAAGCATGGCTTAGCCCTGTTAACCAGTACTCACATTCCAGTCTGATAACATAGCAGGGTAATGGCATCTTGAATAAGTGTATGAATGCCATGTACATAACATGCATCTATGTGCTGTCATTGCAATAGCAAGGGATGTGAGTCTACTGTCTGGGACACTTAAGTATATATGGCTTGTACAACACTCTTATCCATTTGAATGTGTTACATACATGAGTAGTATCCCAGGCTACATGCAGTCACACTGGCATGTAGTGTATCATTACATTAATACTGTTGACAGTGCTTTCCCAAGTAAGAGTATATTGCAGATTGTAGTACTGGAAACAAACACCCCTGCATGCAAAGATGGAATCTGAGCCCTCACTGTCATGTTCCTGGTGTGTGAGCTGTGTCTCATGAAATATTTCCTACTGGATAATGATGTGACATGTGTAAAATAACTGTAGACTATTGTGTGTATAGCACATGTCAGTGAGGGCTGCCGTCATGTAGTAATGGCATACCTATCAGTGTCAGACGTCTATCTGTCAACACATTCATCCTAATGCATAGCTAGTTGGCTAGCTGATGTCTGTCTGTCCTCTATGCAGATGTGTATATGTCAGGTATCCATCTTGGATACTTACAGGCAATCTATGCCTTACTGACACTGACATGTCTAGCCAGTTGTGTTATGAATCCCACAGATAGGAATCCACACCCTGTACATACCACATGTCATGGATACCTCAACTACACTACCACAGTCAACAGAACATGCTTGGGTACAGGTCTCTAAGAAAGACACTGACCATGTTATGTAATACATGTTGCATACAAGTCAACTGGAGCACCTCACTGGCCTCTGCAAGAGGCACCCAGATGATTGGCTGATGCATGTCACTCTCACCCTGAGAATCACCCCAGTGGTATCTGTTGATAAATGGCCTGCTGGCACATGGCAGGTGGCATGATACCACTGTACACACATCCCTTACACTTCCCATCTCTCCATGGACAATAGCCTGGTACACACCTATGTACACATGCACCAATGCACCCCAATACTGACATATGTGTACATGTGCATTACTGAGAATATTAGTGTCTGTGTGTGTGTAGACCTTTAGTTGGGAATACCCTGAGGCCCTTCACTCCCACTGCACCCCCATTGCCATAGTTAGATGTGGCTGCTGCTGTACCAGACATTACATATATCTTGTTACGCATTTCTCCCTAAGGGCTACCTGGGCCTTGCAGTACCAGCAAAACACTGTTGTACAAATGGGCTGATAGGCATGGGATACCCACTGAGTTCTGGCAAGTATGTGTATGTGTGCATGTGTATATACATATGTAGGGTACAGCATTCTGAGGCCACATTCTCCTATTACAATATGCATACATTGCCACACAGTGTTAGGGATAGTGATGTTGCTGACTGTAGGAGAGGCATGACATTGCATCACCCTACTATGCCTGTGGCATGTTCATTAGATGCATATCTCTGCAGTAGCACTCTTGGGATGGACAAGGGGTTGTATTGCAGTCCTGGTCAATGTGTGATGGTGGGGATGTCAGAGTGTTATCATGGGTTTCAGTGCATACAATATCCACAGTGGGGTGTGGGTGCTGGGTATACTGTCATTACACCATGGTACCCCAGTTACATGTCCCATGTTCCATTGTATGGGGACCACTGTCACTATCAACCATAAAGGTAATTGATAGCACTATCCAGCCCAGTTATGCATGTGCTGTGTGCAACCTACCTGTAACACAATGGACACACTGACAAGGTAGTTAGCACTGATAGGCCAGGTCTCTCAGATGTGTGTCTGACTGTTATGTGTTTGTCAATGTGTATATAATGGTATGTCACACTATGTATTGTCCATAAACAACCAGTACATCCCCCATTACCATACTGTACATGCCTGGGGATGTTCTTCATGTAACATGTAATTTGGAACAGATCTCATCCTAAAAGCTGTGTGGTGTGTGCAACTAAAGCAACACACATCAGTAGCACTACATACCTAGGTAGGGGCTAGTCCCAGTGTTTCCAAGTAAGAGTGTGCATGTCTGTGGAGGAATCTACTTCAGTTTTCAAAATATACATGTCCCAGTAGGTCATCTGTCCAAGAACTGCCTGGCATATGCTAACATTTCACAGGTATCATCCTGTGGACATACATTCCATCACAACTAGTGTTAGATGTATAAATGGCCTTTTCCCCACTGTATAGGTGTGCAGTGATACTGGGGTTGGTATATATATATATATATATATATATATATATATATATATATATATATATATATATACACATGTAAAATTAACCACACTCAAAAAATGAACCAAGAAAATAAATTTTAACTAAGAAACAAACTTTGTGACAATAACAGCATTCAAAGAATAGTAAATCACACCAACAACTCTTGTAGTACTATATATATATATATATATATATATATATATATATATATATATATATATATATATATATATATATATATATATATATACACACACACAGGGATCTATATATAGCCATATATAATGCAATATACAGATGTATATAAATACATATATAAATATATATGTGTATGTACATGTACACATATATCTACATATGTATATATATATATATATATATATATATATATATATATATATATATATATATATCCATAGATCCATATATTTATGTGTAAACATTACTGTTGTGTATACCTTCTCAGATGTATCATACCGTATTTATCTAATATGTATATAGTTAGATATAACAACATACGTGATGCACCAGTAATATCACTAACAAGTACTACACAATTGCAGAAGTCACAGCAATTGTTCAATACTATTCAGTATGTGTACTGACAAATATATTGGAAAAACAATGACTGTCTTCAAAGCTGTCATGTCTTAGTGGTTAACTGCTGTGACGATAGTGTACAGGGTCTGGGGTTCAAGACCTGCAAGGGCAGTTTATTCTGTTGTTGGGCAGAACAAGGGCTGCTGGATACAGAGTGGTTAAGGCAGTTCTGAACAGCTTTAAGCATGTTTGCGTGGGTCTGCGTGAAGCTAAGTGATGCTAACGTATAGTTAAACATATGAGCACTTACACCATGTAGGCTACATTTACCAGTCCGCAAATGTGCTTAGCTGTAATATTGCAGCAGTGCTGACACCAGCTAAGCATGGCTTAGCCCTGGTAACCAGTGCTCACATTCCAGTCTGATAACATAGCAGGGTAATGGCATCTTGAATAAGTGTATGAATGCCATGTACATAACATGCATCTATGTGCTGTCATTGCAATAGCAAGGGATGTGAGTCTACTGTCTGGGACACTTAAGTATATATGGCTTGTACAACACTCTTATCCATTTGAATGTGTTACATACATGAGTAGTATCCCAGGCTACATGCAGTCACACTGGCATGTAGTGTATCATTACATTAATACTGTTGACAGTGCTTTCCCAAGTAAGAGTATATTGCAGATTGTAGTACTGGAAACAAACACCCCTGCATGCAAAGATGGAATCTGAGCCCTCACTGTCATGTTCCTGGTGTGTGAGCTGTGTCTCATGAAATATTTCCTACTGGATAATGATGTGACATGTGTAAAATAACTGTAGACTATTGTGTGTATAGCACATGTCAGTGAGGGCTGCCGCCATGTAGTAATGGCATACCTATCAGTGTCAGACGTCTATCTGTCAACACATTCATCCTAATGCATAGCTAGTTGGCTAGCTGATGTCTGTCTGTCCTCTATGCAGATGTGTATATGTCAGGTATCCATCTTGGATACTTACAGGCAATCTATGCCTTACTGACACTGACACTGACTTTGTGTTATGAATCCCACAGATAGGAATCCACGCCCTGTACATACCACATGTCATGGATACCTCAACTACACTACCACAGTCAACAGAACATGCTTGGGTACAGCTCTCTAAGAAAGACACTGACCATGTTATGTAATACATGTTGCATACAAGTCAACTGGAGCACCTCACTGGCCTCTGCAAGAGGCACCCAGATGATTGGCTGATGCATGTCACTCTCACCCTGAGAATCACCCCAGTGGTATCTGTTGATAAATGGCCTGCTGGCACATGGCAGGTGGCATGATACCACTGTACACACATCCCTTACACTTCCCATCTCTCCATGGACAATAGCCTGGTACACACCTATGTACACATGCACCAATGCACCCCAATACTGACATATGTGTACATGTGCATTACTGAGAATATTAGTGTCTGTGTGTGTGTAGACCTGTAGTTGGGAATACCCTGATGCCCTTCACACCCACTGCACCCCCATTGCCATAGTTAGATGTGGCTGCTGCTGTACCAGACATTACATATATCTTGTTACGCATTTCTCCCTAAGGGCTACCTGGGCCTTGCAGTACCAGCAAAACACTGTTGTACAAATGGGTTGATAGGCATGGGATACCCACTGAGTTCTGGCAAGTGTGTGTATGTGTGCATGTGTATATACATATGTAGCGTACAGCATTCTGAGGCCACATTCTCCTATTACAATATGCATACATCGCCACACAGTATTAGGGATAGTGATGTTGCTGACTGTAGGAGAGGTATGGCATTGCATCACCCTACTATGCCTGTGGCATGTTCATTAGATGCATATCTCTGTAGTAGCACTCTTGGGATGGACAACGGGTTGTATTGCAGTCCTGGTCAATGTGTGATGGTGGGGATGTCAGAGTGTTATCATGGGTTTCAGTGCATACAATATCCACAGTGGGGTGTGGGTGCTGGGTATACTGTCATTACACCATGGTACCCCAGTTACATGTCCCATGTTCCATTGTATGGGGACCACTGTCACTATCAACCATAAAGGTAATTGATAGCACTATCCAGCCCAGTTATGCATGTGCTGTGTGCAACCTACCTGTAACACAATGGACACACTGACAAGGTAGTTAGCACTGATAGGCCAGGTCTCTCAGATGTGTGTCTGACTGTTATGTGTTTGTCAATGTGTATATAATGGTATGTCACACTATGTATTGTCCATAAACAACCAGTACATCCCCATTACCATACTGTACATGCCTGGGGATGTCCTTCATGTAACATGTAATTTGGAACACATCTCATCCTAAAAGCTGTGTGGTGTGTGCAATTAAAGCAACACACATCAGTAGCACTACATACCTAGGTAGGGGCTAGTCCCAGTGTTTCCAAGTAAGAGTGTGCATGTCTGTGGAGGAATCTACTTCAGTTTGCAAAATATACATGTCCCAGTAGGTCATCTGTCCAAGAACTGCCTGGCATATGCTAACATTTCACAGGTATCATCCTGTGGACATACATTCCATCACAACTAGTGTTAGATGTATAAATGGCCTTTTCCCCACTGTATAGGTGTGCAGTGATACTGGGGTTGGTATATATATATATATATATATATATATATATATATATATATATATATATATATAGCTGGGTGTGGCTGTTGTGAGCATAGCTAACATCATTGCAGTTACTGTTGAGTGTATCCCCATGCTTTGCTGGCCATAGTACTGTACAGTTCATGTTAACTGGTTAGGTAGTTGTCTATCACACTATCTGCAGTTCTATAGCACCTCTCACCCTCCAAAGGATAGGGGCGTGCCACCCACACCAGCACACATATGTTTACTGAGTTGAGGATTGCACTACATTGAGGACACTGCCAGTACCATTGTCAATTACATTAAACTAGCAGACTGCTTATTCCATAAATGTGTTGGTGTGCCTATTTTGGCTTGATGGAATTACATAGGCTACAATGGGTTCCTTGCACAGGTACATACATCCATGTGTACAGTATTCTCTGTGTAGTGCATCAACACCAAAGCCTCTGTGTGTGTTATGCACAAACATGTGGTGTGTACCACCCAGTACACTTACCATTGTCTACTGTAGAAGGGCTGCTAACAGCATCCACCATGCTCTCACCTGTATACACCACCCTCAGACCTATCAGCCATGTGGCACAGGCAGTAACAGTTATACAGACCTGTGACATGTGTTCACCTGTACCCAGGATATGGCACAGCCAAGGTGTCACCACAGTGCCATACCCCTTGTAGGCTACGACAGCAGACCATCCTCCTGCTGACACATGGACACCTACAACACATTATGGAGACCACAATCACCTAGTGCTAATAACAGCTATAATGCATCGTGGCTGGGCAGCTACACTTCCTGACATGTAAGCATTAAACTTTACTGCTGACAACATGTTACACAGCAGTACATTGGTACATGGTAGTATAGTCACCATGTGCATCAGAACCATATTAGCCTGTCCCTGCATCGATGTTATGGATGATAGGGATGTAGCACAGGTATCATCAAATGCACAGGGTGTGTTGTTGGTTTGCCAGAGACCTAGGCTGAGCCATATGTTTGACACCATGTGTGTGACTGAGTGGTTTTAATTATTGATATGGCCATGGTGATGTGATGTGTGATGGTATGGGGTTGCCCTAGCTGTGTTTGTATTGTGTGTGAGTATGCATGCACACAGTCTGCCATGTGGCTGCACTATACAGGTGTTTGTTGGACAGCTGCATACCATACCTGGCAGAGTGTGCAGTTCACCTCCTCTGGCCACGGACACGATAAGTGTGCCTGCCAAGGGTTCCACAGGCATGTCCAGGTACAAGCCATGATATAGTACTCTCCCCTGATGATGACATATGTCCGCTGAAACCAGGTCCCTCCTGGGAATGGCCAGGGCCATGTGCACATGGCCTGCTGTGGTGTGGTGTGGACAGCACCCCCCTGCAGTGCTGAGGCTGGTACTGCCACTATGGGAGCAGTTTGGTGTCCTTGCACATCCATGTCTCCCTCCATCTGTTTGTGTTGCTGGCCTATGTCCATGTGGCTATCGCAAGACTCCCACCACATGCTTGAGCATGGACAATCCATGGTTGAGGAGTCCCACTATCTCACCCCACTGTCTATCCATGACCTCTGTATAATAACGGAGGGCACCTGCAAGATCACGGATGTTGTCAGTAACAGCTGAAAGAGTAGCCCTCTGCAGCCTCAGACCCTGTCTGGTGTACCATTCCATATGTGCCTGCACCAGCATGACAGCCTGAAACATGCATCTGGTGGTACCAGATGTGGCACTTCTGCCAGGTGCATGATGACCAGCAGCCCTCCAATGAGAACCCCTGTAAATCTGCCTATGTGGTACCCTGCCTGAGATCCAGCTATGGATGCTGTATCCAGACACATGTGCCATAGATATCACACTGTCCTTTGCACTGCCACCAACCGCCAACTGTCCCTCTGCTATGGCCACTGGTGATTCAGTATGTATAGGCACTGTGACTGTGTACAGGGATGGGATGAATAACAGCAGGATGTCAAACGATGGTGCAGTTTTGGCCTCTGACAACCTCGTCTGTGCCTCAACACAACTATCATCATTTTCAGTGTCTGTATGGACAGCAACATCAGAATGCCTGGTGGAGGGACCCTGACCCACCGAGCCGACTGTGAGAGGAAAACAAGAAATGCACTTTAAGACCTGTACATCATTGCTTAACAGTACACACATACACATACACACACACACACACACACACACACACACACACACACACACACACACACACACACACACACACACACACACACACACACACACACACACACACTGACATTCCTCCATAATACTTACCTGTCCCTGAGTTTACAGATTGTCCCTAGTTTATTCTCTTAAGTTCCCCATCCTGCATCAGTCTTCGAAACATACAGTCATTACTACCAATCATTAACGCATCATTCTTCTAAGTGCCTAGACAAGTGAACACAAAACATGACCTGTTACATCAGTATCTCTTGACTTGATTGGAGTCGGCTTTTCAAAGACTCATTGCTGTCATCCAGTGTTCACCCTGGGTTTGTCCAGACATCTTGAGCATGGCCGTCATATGTTAGAGGCTACTACAGTCACTCAATAATGTCATGCACTGGAGTGTCATATATAACTATTGTTCAGTAGATGCAAGATCTGTTGCTCTATTAACTTTTTATGTGGACTAAAGTAATATTTGCAAACACTCTCTGGTGTTGTCTAGTAATTCCCCAATGCATCTGTAGTGCTGCATATGTGGGTATTATTTTACCTTTCTGCTGATTGCAATTATAACAGTATCCCTGGTGTCTAGCTTCCCTTTCGCAATGCATGTTCCATGCTACAGACCTTATTATACTATCAGCTGTCCTGAGATTATAAGTTGGATAAGTATTCCTGGTGTCTCGTGTCTGTCCATGTCCATGTACTGCACGATTTCATAGGGAAGTCGAGAGGTATGAACAACCCCACAATCACACATGTCCATACATGGACACACACACGTACACACATACATCCTACATACATCAACCCCCCTTCCTTTCCACCAGATTGCACTTACAGATAAAATAAACCCCCACACATACACACACACACACACACACACACACACACACACACACACACACACACACACACACACACACACTTAAAGGTGAGGTTCCCCAAAGATATTACACACAGACCTCCCATTACCCATCTGTCAACATGCATGACATATAGGTTCATAGGTTCATACTAGGCTATCTGCCCTAGGGCATTTATAAGCCTAGCCAGAGTGTGTTTGGCTTTTGCCACCCATTTTAAATTAATTTTGCTATGCCCTTTTTCGAGGTTAGTATACTGTGCCTCTGTCTAACAGTGACACAGAAGTGATACCCAGGGTAAACCTATGACCTCCCATCCACTCATCAAGATTCCTCTTGAAGAGAGTCAATGAGGGGCTCTGCCTAACCTGGACTGGGATTTTATTCCAGAGTGAAGGGAGCCTCTGGGTTATGAATCTGTCCCTCCAGCATGTCCTATTTATTTCAGTGCTGAGGTTCAAGTCTCTTGAGCACATAGCTCGATGGGATTTGGATTTTCTGAGGTGCAGCATGTCCATTAATTCCATGGCTTTATACATCAGGCACAGATCACCTCTGAGCAGGTGGTATGCAACTGAGTAGAGCTGGAGTTTCTTTAACCGGGCAGCATATGGCATCTGTTTGAGCCCTTTGATCCTCTTGGTGAGGTACTTTTGGGGTCTTTCCAGTTGCTGCAGGTGTCTGATAAGGTACATCCCAAAAGGGGCATTGTACTCAATTATGGGCCTGATGAGGGTTGAGTAAAGAGGCACGATGACCTCCCCTGATCTAGATGTGAATCCCTTCATGATTAGATGGGCTATATAAAATGTTTTTCTAACCACTTTGGCCACGTGGTTGTCAAATGAGAGATTGCTATCAACTTGGATCCCCAGGTCCCTAATTACTTCTTCTGTACTGAATGGATTATCACCTATGTGGTAATTTGTGGGCACTTTGTTTTTGCCAAAGGGGATGACTATACACTTTTTGGCCTTTAGCTTGAAGCCATGGCTCTGGCACCAGTTGTCTGTTTCTATGAGGCCCTTTTGGAGGATGCTTGTGTCGGCTGGAGAGTCGATTATGGCGCCCAGTTTGCAGTCATCTGCGAACTTGGTCAGCCACAGTCCTTCCATGTTGGCCTGTACCTCCGAGAAATATATACCGAACAAGAGAGGTCCCAGGACTGAGCCTTGTGGGATGCCACTTGTAACTGGTTTGGAGTCTGACATGGCTCCAGCAATTCTAACCATGTGGGTACTGTCCTTGAGCCAGTTTGCAACCCATCTAGTGACATAGGGGTCTAGATTTAAGCTGGTGAGCTTATCTATAATGCCAGAGTGGGGTATTGTATCGAAGGCTTTTGCGAGGTCCAGGTAGGCTGTGTGGACCACCTTTCCTTTGTCAATGGCCTTGGTGACTGTTTCAAAGAAATTGACCAGGTTTAAGTGGCAGGATCTGCCCTTAACAAAGCCGAACTGGGTAGGATCCAGTCTCTGTAGGTCCCCAATATCTTTATTTATGAGGTCCATGATGATCCTTTCCATAGCTTTGCAGACCAAGCTAGTCAGGCTTATGGGGCGATAGTTTCCAGGATCCGTTGAGGCACCACCTTTGTGGAGAGGGACCACTGTTGCTGTATGCCACTCTTTGGGTACATATCCTGTAGTAAGGCTGAGATTGAACAGTAGTTTTATGTTTGGGTTCAGCTCTTCTTGGAGTTCATGTAGGATGCAGCCCGGGACACCGTCTGGTCCCATTGATGCTGTGTTTTTTGCTTTGGAGAGGGCAGCTCTTACCTGAGCATCTGAGATGTCAGGGGGGCAGCACTCTGCTGGGATAGATATTCGCCTTTTTGGTGGGGAGGGTGGGGGGGTTGTGCTGAACCTGTCAGCTAGAATGTTGGCAATGTCTGTGGGTTTGGTGTATTTTTTGTAATTTTGGACTAATTCTGAGCATATCTGGGAATTCCCACCCAGGTTCCTAACATAACTAAAGAAAGCCTTGTGATTATCCTTAGTGTCCTGTGCAATATTCCTCTCGAAGCTGGTCTTAGACGATTTTATGAGTGCCCGTAGTTTTTTGCTAATACTGATCAGAGATGCCTTCCCTTTTTGGGATTTTGCTCTATCATGTAGTAGCTTCCTCCTTCTATTGTATAGTTTGTTTATGGCTGCAGTCCACCAGATAGGACGTCTGCCTTTGGAGGATTGGGTCTTGGTGTGGGATTGCATGATCCATGCATTCCTGAAGGTGTTCATAGTATGCGTTTATAAAGGATTCTGCGGTCTGGGCCGTATTTTCCACAGGCCCGGGGGCTTTGAAGGATTCCACCTCGGTTTTGAGGAGTGTGAAATTTGCTTTAGAGAAGTTTTTCACTGTGGTTTTCTGGGCAGGGGTTGGGGTCGGGATGTGAATATCCAGTGAGATTAGTTTATGGTCTGATCTTACCAGTGAGGGATACCATGTTGGTGATGATCAGGTCCAGTATGTTTTCCCCTCTTGTGGGAGTGGTAACAAGTTGTTCCATAGCATTTGAGTTTATAAATTCTAGGAACCTTTGGGCTAGGTTGTTGGAGCTAGAGTAATGCTCCCAGTCTATGTTTGGGTAGTTGAAGTCACCCAATATAATGGTGTTTGGAGAGACCTTTATATTTTCCAGTGTTCTCAGGAAGGCCGAGTGGGGTTCCTGGGTTTGGGAGGGTGGTCTGTAGCAGGTTATAAACTGGAAGGCAGTTTTACCCACTGTTAGTTGCACATGGATAGTCTCTGATGCTTGGTGTGCCACCAACCTGGAGGTGTGGGTATCTTTGATGAATATTGATACTCCCTCCTTTTGTGGTTCGGTCCAAGTTTTGGGGAAAAGCATGGTATGAGGTATAACCTGGTAGTGCTGGGGTGCTCTCTGGAGCCTTGAACCAGGTTTCTGTTACTGCACAGATATCGATGTTCTCCATGCTAAGGAGAGTTTCGAGTGCGTGCCTCTTGAGGTTTAGACTTCTGACGTTGAGTAGCATTACTCTTAGTTTCTTATCCCTTGTGATACCTATGGAGGTGGGTTTGTCTTTTGAGCCTTGCCTAAAAAAGGCACTATGGGGGTAGCAAGAGCCTTTGCCAATATCTGAAAGCCCAGGGGTGACAGGTGCGAGTCGTCCCTAGCGAAGCATCTTGGCTTGTCGAGCATGTCATCCCAGGCTGACAGGCATTGGATCCCCTTTGAATGACACCAATACTTAAGCCAATTATTGAAATTGATCATCTTGTCTTCATATTGTGGCATCATTCTTGGTGAGGGTAAGATGCTACTCAAGGTCAGGGTCATACTGGCCTGGGCTACATGCTCAGAGAGCTCCTCTATGTCTCTTTTCATGTAGTCCAGGGAGGTACGTCTCAGGTCATTCACACCAGCATGGACAATGACTGAGTCATATTTGTACTTGCCTTGGAGTGACCTGAGTGCGTGTGTTATGTGGCGGATCTTAGCGCCCGACAGGCAGCTCACCATGACCTTCTTCTTGTTCAGCCTGGTGAGCGGGACATCAGTGTGCCTGATGATAGAGTCACCTATTACAAGTGTATCAGGTGTGTTGTTTAGCCTTAAGGGCTGTGACTGTTCGCACACTGGCTTTGTGAGCTATGTGTTGCACGTTTTGTTTTGGGTAGTGGTTGCTTGTGTCTGCTTTGGAGGTCTCTGCTGCTTAGGCATATTTTTATTTAGAGCCTCCAAGTATGTTTTTGTGTGTTTATGTGTTTGGTTTGCTGTCATGGTAGGTCTATGTGAGACTGGAATTGTAGTGAGTGTGGTTTCCTTCTCCTCCTGACTGGTTATGCCAGTACTGAGTTGAGAGATCTTAGCCTCCAGTTTGGCTATATGGTTGCATCTCTCACATGTGTTGGAATTTGTTGGGAGGAGGAGAGGGTTGTCTGTGTACATGAGGCAGTTGTAACATTGCCTCAAGATTCCCAGATTCACCAGCTGGACCGGAGAGGAGATTGACAACTGACCTTTGGACATGCTAGAATAGTATTGAGAAGTCCTTTATAATTGAAAAAAAGGGCCAATGGGGAACAAGGTACTCAAGGGGAGTTTTTGAGGGTGTAGTGCTTTTAATTTTTTAGTGCTGACTTAGTGAGCAAGTGCCAGGTAACTTAAATGCAATGTGTTACAGGTAACTTAAATGCAAAAACGACAAACAGTAACTTTCTTTCAAGTGAAACAAGGAAATAAGTACAGTAAGCAATGCAGATATCACTAGGGATCCACAGAAATGCTGAAAAGCCACGTTTTAGGTGGAATTAGAATTTCAGGGAAATAACAAGCAAACAAACAACAAGCATACAAACAAAGATAGATCCAGCAGGCCTGGATCTAGTCTATGCTACAGCAAACAAGGCGTACCAATTTCAGTAAGAAACAGTTCAAATATGCAGGCACTATAAGCCTTTAACCAGAAATTCCCAGCTCAGAAGGGCAGAGTCCAGCCTCTCCTCCCACAAGAGTGCAGACCACGAACCTTCTTTATGTAAAATAACTGGCCTGAAGCCCAAGTGCTTAAACCAGAACTAATACACTTTTAGAATAACAGACACTGAGCCCTCAATCAGCAGTTCCCAACTTAGAAGGATGTAAGCTACCTGTCCTGCCACCACATATGACACTCAACAGCATGCAGTGCAGCTATAGTCAATCCCTGCTAGCAACATTATACATGTCTGTGATGCACGAGTTGTGTTAGTAGGTGATGCCCCTTCCCCTGAAACACACTGCACCCATGTACACAGTATTGTTGTGCACCTGTTCGGCACCCTGTCATGTACTGTGCACCATACCTCACAGGTGTACACACCATTGCTGAATGTGTATTACTGTGTCAGTTATGTCTGCTCTGCTGCTCAAAGCCCCTATGTGTTTGTCCGACATACCTGGGATGATATGTGGACAGATTTCATTTGTGAATGCCTGATGTCTGATTTACAGATCTTATCATCAGCAGTACATGTATGGCCAATACAATACAATTACACTGACAACCTTCAAACCTTACCGTGGCTATGGGGAGTGTGCACACCCTTATTGATATGATGCTCTCTTCCTTGATATGCCATGGGACCACATTAATGCATATGTTAACATTACAAGAACCTATGTGACATATGACCTGTATAATCAAATGCAGTGCCAAACAAATGTGTTAGTTGTGCAGATGCTAGTGTTGAGATGCATACACTTTGTGAGTCCATATGTGTGCACACCCTTATCATGATGGTTTGTTGCACCTACTGTTATGTGTACTACAACAGTCACTATTCCTGGCAGGGGTATACTAGCATGGGCCATCTGCATTTTCCAGTATTTGGTCAGTCTGCCCTACAAATGTCCCCCAACTCTGCATGATTGCAAGGTCAACTCATGTCCACATCTCTTGGAGGTCACACACTGCCATCACTATTGCTGTGGAGTCAGGGTTATGTCTGCCACAGTTCCTGACCCTGACTGTGTGCAGATACAGCCATTCATAGCATCCTTTGGATCTCTGCTTCAGTGCACTGTTGTGTCATGATGACACTCCCTCCCCACCCTCAGCCTTTTTGCAGATGCTTGACAACTATGGCCTACACATGTGTGTCATTTTTCAGAGTCCCAAACATTGAATACCATGTGTACCAGCCTAGTCCCAGCTAATGAATGGCAAACATACAGGTGTACACTGGCACCGGCAAGGTACAGATGGGGATGATAGGCCTGAGGTGGGGGAAGGTGTTGGTTGTGGAGCACATGTATCTTACTTGATACTGTCTGTAGGTTTCCAACGTAGTCTTGGTACACCAGTACACATTGCAATGCATGCCTTTTGGGAACCTTTTCTGTTATGCATACACTACCTGTAGAGATGCCTGGCTGATGTTTCCTGTGGTACAACTGTCCCATCTGATTACCCTAACCCATGGATCACATGTATGCAGAGTCCAGGCAATTGCTGATGGGTTCCTATTAGATTGTTGAAACTCCGTTTATGCGAATACGAAATCATCGACACGTATTGCGTGAAATACGTAATCATTGAACGTGCAAAACTGCGAAATTTGAAATGTCGAAGTGTTTTGGTTGGCCCATCTGCGGTATAGCTCCATAAGGTAAGTGTGCAATAGTTACAGACCTTAGGGTAAGGGTGCAGGTTAAAGTAAGTGTATAGATAGGTAACGTGTGTAAGATTTAGTGTAGTGTTAGAAGTAGGGTTTTGTTAAATGTTTTTATGAGTATTATTTATTTTGTTTGGGTATGGGCGGCCACAGTGGTGCAGTGGTTAGCGTTGCCACCTCACAGCAAGAGGTTCTCCGGTTCGATCCTCAGCTGGAGTGCCTTCTGTGCAGAGTCTGCATGTCCTCACTGGGGTCGTGTGGGTTTCCTCTGGGTGCTCCGGTTTCCTCCCACATCCCAAAGACATTCTGCAGGTGGACTGGACACTCAAAATTGGCCCTAGGTGTGTGTGTGTGTGTGTGTGTGTGTGTGTGTGTGTGTGTGTGTGTGTGTGTGTGTGTGTGTGTGTGTGCCTTCTGTGGAAGGCTGGGTGCCGGGCTGGCAACTCGACACTGTAAAACTCCACTGCCAATCATGAGCAGACAGGTGATCCACTGTGGTGATCCCTAACCGGGTAAAGCCAAAAGAAGAAGAATTTATTTTGTTTGGGTATATCTCCGTAGGGGAAGTGTGCGGTAGTTACGGACCTTATGATTATGGAGGGGTTAAGGATAGTGCATAGATAGTGTATGTGGGGTTTAGTGTAGGGTTAGAAGTTGAGTTTTGGTGCCTTACTTTAGGGTTAGGAGTAGGGTTTGGTTAGTGTATGTATGTATGTGGTTTATTTTGTTTCAGTAGGTAGTATGTAGCGGGTGGTGGGGTTGGCCGACTATGAATGTTCGATATTTTAAATTTCGTGGTTTAGTGCATTCAGTATTTTTGTGGTTCGAGTAATACGTGTCGCTGTTTTGGTATTCAATGCAATGTATTTTCATTGTTTTAATATAGACCCATTACTGACATGGGTACTGCACAGCTAGTACTTGCTAGGCATTCCTGCAACTACCTCAGTGTTGTGACATGTTACTAGGCAGCCTGCATGACCGGTTTGCTACATGTGACATAAACTGTCTTGGATAGCCATCTGCTTATTTTCTACATTAATCCTGTCCCATACATCCTCACCACATACATGACTGTCTGCACTGTTTGCCACGGTATATGCAATGGTGAGGTATGGCTACATGTCCAACTCCTGGGTGCTACCTTTTGGGTATGGGGTCCATGCCATGTCATGTTAGATGTGTGCAAGCCATGGCTGCCTCTGTTGCAGGTAAGTGGGCACATTTGATGGCCAAACGTCTTGGACAGCAGACCATTTCTTGGTGTGACATTGGGGACCTGTACTTGCTGGAAGGTCCATACTCATGAAGAATGCATGCTGTCAGTACCTCAACAGCTGCTTCCACTATATTTTATCTGGAGTGTATGCACACATATGCTTCCAGTGTTTGTGAAGGTATGTATTCCCCATATTTGCTGTCCTAACATAGGATTCCATATTACACAATATTGCTCATGTTAGGACCGCATTGCAGGTTGTAAGGGTTGTGGACTGCAGTATTGTGATATACCATAGTGTAGATCTGTAACAGTTGTCATTGTAATACTGGTATATACACAGTTGTAGCACTCTATAAGGGAGATGTTTCAGACATGTCCCTACTGTAGGCCATTTGTCCCACCATTACATTAATCTCTGAGCACACATTTGCAATGACAGGATGTTAGTTATAGTGCAGGAGTCTGACATACCCTTCAGATACACCATCATGGTGACCACTGTGATGCAGTGCAGTTAACAGCAACAATATGTGAACATGTATAGCATGCATTATGGGTAGGTGTGTTAAATGTGTGCATGGAATATACCATGGCCATAACATGGCTGATGTATTGGCAAACCTGAACAAACACCATATTCACCAGCTACAGGCTTCTGCCATGGAGGTATACCAGAGGGACCTACATAATTGTGTGAGAGATGTGATGTCATTAGCCACACATGTGGCATTGGTACAGGGTGGGTGCAGCATTACAGTACATCAACATTACAAGCCCACAATACTACAGATTATGCACATCTGTTTATTACTACAACACAGCAACAGACTACATATATTTCATCTCACATATGCATGATCTAACTGTACAGATGCAGATGGATACGCAACAGTGGTCTACTGATGTGCCCTGTGGCCTTACCTGCATGCTCCTCTGCCATTGTGTGGGTAGCACCCACCTCCACTATCCTCTCCACCAGGTGTTGTGTTTGTGGTTAGGCAGGTGCCCCAAGGCTGGCAAGGAGCTCCTCGACATGTGTCAAGGGGGACTGGAAGGCATGACCACCCTGCTGCAAACTGGTCCCCCTTAACTGCAGCAGCACGCTGACAAGCATGGCGAAGTAGATCGGTGCATCGATGTCGGACCTGCTCATAACTGCGGTTATGCAGGCCAACATCGTTTACCCTGCGGACAAGATCGTTCCACAGGATGGTCTGCTCCTGCAGATCAGAGGCTGTTCAGGTGAACAACGTGTGGTAGTGCTGCGCCAGGTGTGAGATGATGACATCATTCTCCTCTGCTGTATAAATGGGCAAGCGTTCCCTTGACATATTGCCTGAAAGACATAAAGATGGAAACAGGTCTGAGGACCTCATACTGCAAGGTTGTCATAGTTGTTAATACACATCTCTGTCTCCCCCCCACCATATCTGCAACAACAATCTGATCACACAACTCAATGGGTATGTCTACAGAAGACCTACCGTTGGGACATATATCGTATTGTACACCACTTTGTGCTATGTGTTTGTAGTAATGTTCCATGTGGGGACACTATCATTGGTGGCCTGTTACGGACAATGTCACCTGCATGCCATTGTAAGGGCCACTATGGTTCCATATATGCATGTGTTCTGTTTGCTGTGTGACTGCTGCACATCTGTTGTTTTGTGGTAATGGGGATATCTATGCATGCTGTTGGACATGATCCTGGACTGTGTGGACTATTACTACCCACATATGTTCTATAACAGTGACACAATAACATGTTTGGGGAACAGTTGCTAGCATAACCACCTCTCCCACCTCATCTGGCCATGTTACCAGGCCACCTCACATGTGGGACCCATCCTGGGACCTCCTCAACTACTGGTCTTGCACTACCTTCAGGTGGAGCCACCTCAGGGAATGGGGTTCACCTCCCCGGGAGCACACACAGACAGGATCCTGTCACCCGAAATCAGGTCCAGGGTCTGGTGCATAGACTTGGGGGATGTGCTACAGCACCTTGAGGCCCTCAGCACACACACTCATAGGGTCCGCATGCTCGTCCTGCTCTGCCCCCAGTCCATGCACCTTCAGGGCTGTGATGCTGATGTTGTGACTGCCCATGGGTGGGGACCTTGTTCCCCTTGTTTCCATATGGGGGCTCATGGGCTTCCACATCGCAGATGACACTCCTCATCCAGGGTGTTTACCCACCACATGTGTCATATACTGCCCCTGTATGCTGTCTTCTCTGTCTTCCAACCCAACCTACCATCCACAAATATACCTGCTATCTTTCACCAAATTAGAAATCCCAACTTCACAAACAAGAGCAATGTGTTCCCATCTTGGGGTTCACACCTGACATAACCGTCCATTTTGCACACACTTACTGATGCAGATATATATATATATATATATATATATATATATATATATATATATATGTGTGTGTGTGTGTGTGTGTGTGTGTGTGTATTGATATGTACCACCTCTCCCACCTCATCTGGCCATGTTACCAGGCCACATCACATGTGGGACCCACCCTGAGACCTCCTCAACTACTGGTCCTGCACTACCTTCAGATGGAACCACCTCAGGGGATGGGGTTCACCTCCCCGGAAGCACACAAAGACAGGATCCTGTCACCCGAAGTCAGGTCCAGTGTCTGGGGCATAGAGAGCTCCACAGAGACTTCGGGGATGTGCTACAGCACCTTGAGGCCCTCAGTACTCACTCATAGGGTCCACATGCTCATCCTGCTTTGCCCCCAGTCCAGGCACCTTCAGGGCCATGAAGCTGATGTTGTGACTGCCCATGGGTGGGGAACTTGTTCCCTGTGTTTCCATATGGGGGCTCATGGGCTTCCACATCACAGATGACATTCCCCATCCAGGGTGTTTACCCACCACGTGTGTCATATACCGCCCCTGTATGCTGTCTTCTCTATCTTCCAACCCAGTCTACCATCCACAAATATACCTGCTATCCTTCACCAAATTACCAATCCCACCTTCACAAACAAGGGCAATGTGTTCCCATCATGGGGTTCACACCTGACATAACCGTCCATTTTGCACACACTTACTGCTGTATATAGATATATATATATGTGTATACATATATATATATATATATATATATATATATATATATATATATATATATATATATATATGTGTGTGTGTGTATTGATATGTGTGATGTTCCCTCACACATATGCAGCACTGTCATTCAATAGTAGGGGACATGTATTTATATAAATATGTGTGTGTGTGTTTGTATATATGTAGAAATATACACACACACACACACACACACACATATGTGTGTGTGCGTGCGTGCGTGTGTGTGTGTGTGTGTGTGTGTGTGTGTGTGTGTAGATATATATTATGAGTTGCATATATATATATATATATATATAATATATATATATATATATATAGATATATATACATATAGGTGTCTGTATTCCCCATATTTGCTGTCCTAACATAGGATTCCATATTACACAATCATTGCTCATGTTAGGACCACATTGCAGGTTGTAAGGGTTGTGGACTGCAGTATTGTGATATGCCATAGGGTAGATCTGTAACAGTTGTCATTGTAATACTGGTATATACACTGTTGTAGCACTGTATAAGGGTGATGTTTCAGACATGTCCCTACTGTAGGCCATTTGTCCCACCATTATGTTCATCTCTGTGCACACATTTGTACATACGCTATGTATGGGGCGAGATTTTTTTTTTGGGGAACAGATTGCCCCCCCCCCCTTTTTTTAAGGTGAGACTGGAATGTTGGGGAGGCATAGTAGGTATATTTGAGGAGGTAGGTTGGGTAGGATAACAGACAAGACAGGCAGGACAGCACACAGGGGTGGTATATGACACATGTCGGGGGTAAACACCTTGGATGGGGAGGAGTGTTTGGAAGTTGGCAGCCCATGAGCCCCCTAGTGGAAACAGTGGGACTGAGCTCCCCACCCATGAGCAGTCACCACTGCACCTTCACGGCCCCAAAGGTAGCTCTGCTGGGGCTGGGTAGGAGGGGCAGGCAGACCCTCTAGATGCGCCATGCGGTCCTCAAGCTGGCATAGCATATCTCCAAACTCCCTGCGGAGCTCGCTACACACCAGACCCCGGACCTGACAACGGGTGACAGTATCTTATCTGCGCCCGCTCCCGGGGGGGGCATGCCCCATCCCCTGAGGTGGTTCCACCTGAAGGTGGTGCAGAACCAGTGGACAAGGAGGTCCTGGGGTGGGCCTCAGATGTGCTGGTGCCCGGTGCCATGGCCAGATGAGGTGGGAGAGGTGGGTCCGCTGGGACCGGCCTTCCCAAACATGCTATGGTGTTTCAATTATAAAACATATGTGGGTTAGGAATAGTCAACACATTCCAGGATTAGGTATAACAGCATGCATAGATATTTCCATTAACCCAAAACACCAGATATGGAACAGTTGCATAGCAAACAGAACAAATGCATTTATCTAACCACAGCGGCCATTACAACAACATGCAGGTACATTGATGGCAGCATGCCACCAATGTGGGAGAATTTCAACATGGCACATGCATAGAAACAAATTTCAATATGTATCAAACAATAGGACATATGTCCCAACAGTAGATTTAATTGTACATTGTGTATTTAGTTTATTGTTGCAGATATGGTGGGGGGAGAGAAAGATGTCAGTTAAAACCTTATATATCCCTGTAGTTTTCATTACTTTCTTAGTCAGTGCTGTGATCTGTACCTTACAGGTATTATTACACTACCCTATGGCCTTAGTTTGGACAGTGGTATGGTTGTAGACAACTATGTACATGAACTGTGTTTTACCTGCAGTATATACCTCTTACCTGCTATACTTGTGGAGGTATTGTTTGTTAACACTACCTGACTGTTTCTATACATATCCCCAGGTTCCAGGTTAATGTTATGCACATACCTCTCCATCTCTTATTGCACACCCTCTGGGCATGTCTTGACAACATGCAGGTGAAACTGGGACATATTTTGACTATTGCCCTCATAAACCTTTGGTGAGTTGCTACAATGATAGGTTTGTTTTCATATACATTTTCCAAATATTTACAGGCCTGACAGTCAGTTATATGACATTAAATGCTGCCTAAATGTCAGAGATCATCATGCTGATATGCCAGGGAGACAGGGTAACAGGCAGCAGATATGGACCAATTATCTGGACATTCTGGACAGATCTGCACAGTTGAGGGGTATGATTCTGCATACAGCTTACTACCACTCCCAGCATTCAAACCATGGCTGTGTCTGCTAAAAATAAAACAGTGTACATCACAGTTGAGTATGTTATATAGATACTGCTGTGTATCTTTTTGCTGATTTCTGTCTATAAGTCTCCCGTGGTTTTACAATCTGACCTTGTAATTTCAACATTCATACAGGGTTTCCTAGGCAGTTTTATTATGTAGCACTGTGTGGATGACAGTGATGAGTAATACCTTATTATTCAGAGATACTACAACACTAACACTGCCATACAATACCAGACTAAACAGTACCAGTCCAGGATTTCAATATTTTATTTCTAGGCACAGTTTTCATATCTGACAGACCTGTGGGGGGGAATGTTTGTTAACACTATCTGAATGTTGCCACACATATTACCAAATTCCACATTATTTTTATGCACATGCATCTCACACTGTTACTGCACACACTCTGGTCATAGCTTCACAAATGGAGGTGGAGATGGGACATACTTTGCTTATTACTCTCATAACACTTTGGTGATTTGCTAGAGTGACAGGTTTGTTCTTATAGATATATTTCTGACAGTTATGATGTCTGACACTCAGTTGTATGTCATTATTTGCTGCCTAAACTTCTGGGATCATCCCACTGATTTGTCAGGGGGACAGGATGACAGACATGGGACTTACACCAATTATCTGGACTTTCTGACAATATCTGTACAGTTGTGGGGTATGATTCTGCATACAGCTTACTACCACTTCCAGGATTCGAACCATGGCTGTGTGTGCTAAAAATACAACACTTCACGTCTCAGTTGAGTGTGCTGTTTGGATTATGTTGTCTATCTTTTCACTGTTTTCTGTCTAAGTCTCTCTCACTTGTACAATATGACCTTGTGATTACAGTCATATGCAGACATTCCTACACATTTTATTTATGTAGCACAGTGTGGGTAACAGTGCTTAATACAACAGTACTATTAAGAGAATGCAACACTACATTACCATATGATACCAGAGTAAATGCAAGCAGTCCAGGAGTTAGACCTTTATTGCCAGGCTGTTACCCTTTTATTTATATACAACCTATATGAGATTCTTCCTGCCATATTGTCTGGTTTATCCAGTACATGCCATACACAATACAGGTTTTATACTGGCAATTAATTTTTTGCTACTTTTAGATTTATTTCTTATGACAGTACATGCAAGATTATTACTAGCCTGCCTCATGACACAGCCTCTGCAGCCTAAAGGCATGAGCTTCCCGATTCACAGCCCGCTGGTCTGCCACTGTCAAAGACAGAAGAGAAATATTTAGCCATATCTATCCATAATATACATGAGCTGGCAATTATTAAACAGGTAGTAGAAAGATACTTACACACGGCTGGGACATCACCCATCTACCTAGCTTCTTGGATCCACTGATCCAAGAGCTCCCTCTTCCTCTGTTTCAGGTCAACATAGTGATGCCTGACCTGCTCACCAGTTTGAGGGATGCCAGTGGCACCGGTGAGGTCACAGGTGAGATGGTCCCAGGCTTCCACTTTATATTGGGAACTCTGGTACTAGCCCTGCAGCAGTCTCTGGTTATGGTCTTTAACAAGGAGTCCTGCCATGCCTTTGGACTCCTGGATGCCCCAGCGCTGCACCTGGAAGAATGGTCCTTCACCCACACCGGTCATAGTGCCTATAGGAGGAAGCCGCAACCAGTTATGAGATGTATTCCCACCTGTGGGGTTTAAAATGGGCTGATTTCCCACACTTTGCCGTGATTGGATGGTTTTGAAAATGCTAAGCTATGGGCAAACCTGCTTACCTAAGGTTGGTATTGCTTAAAGGGGTATACCAATGGGCAAATTGATTTAGCTGGCCTACACATTGCTTACACCTATTAGCAGGGGTGTGCAATGCTTAGCATTGCTTAATTTTAAATTTGCACACTATTTGCTGTTTGGCATTGATTTATCATTCATTACATGTTATATATTTGTTTAGTATCCATGATTCATGTGTACATACACTGTATGGGGTCCTTGTGTTTATTGGGGGATTTCAACACTTTATTACAATGACACCTCACATCTCGATTTAATCCAGTACTCTAGTTCACATATTTATGTTATGTAGTAGGTTATACTACATAAAACTGTATATAGATTCCTTTCACATGTAAATTGTGATTTTTACTATAGTGAGGATCTGTTTGGGGATATGTCAATGTTATGTACTGTTGTGATGGTTTACTGATTAACTACTGTGACTATAGTGTACAGGGTCCTAGGTTCAATACCTGGAACAGCGGATGTTAGATACAGAGTGATTAAGGCACTTTTAAGCAGTTGTAAGCAGGTTTGCATGGGTTTGCGCTACAGTAAGCAATGTTAACTTTCGGTTAAATATGCTTACAGGGAGTTAGCTTCAATATTGCTTAACCTGTGTGCGCATTGCTTACCCCCTCGCAAATGGGCTTAAACCCACTCACTACTGCTTAAAACTGCTTACTCCCACTTACTCCCACACTAATTTAGACAGAAATGAAACATGGCTCTTGGGAAAGTGGTGGATTTGGACACTCTATGGATTTATCATTCATTACACATTATACCTTCATTTCGTATCCCTGATTCATGTGTACATATACTGTATGGGGCACTTGTGTTTATCTGTGGATTTTACCACATTATTACAATGACACCTCACATCTGCATTTAATGCAGTACTCCAATTCACAAATATATGCTATTTATTAGGTTATACAGCAAAACAAATGTTCATAAACTGATTTCACATGGAAAATGGAATTTACTACAGTGAGAATCGAACAGGGAATGACTGCTCCCAAAGTGAATGCTCTGACCACTACACTATTGCAGTACTGCTTCAATTGCATGTATCTTGCTATTTATATTCTTGTGCCATTTAAGCTACAGTATGCATAACTAAGCAATGGGCAAACCCGCACACCTATGGTTAAATTTAATCTGTTTGATAAAAAATTTGTCTACTGCTATTTTCTCTTGGAAGGGACAGGTTTCACTTATTGCTGTGGGTTCCTGCATTCATCTGCACATTTGGCAGGCATCCTAGCAACCCCCCATACCTCTCAATCGCTTCAGGCACACTATATGGACAAAGCTTGACATATTGTGGTACAACTACGGACATATTTTCATTATTGCTCTTATAAACTTGGGACAGTTGCTAGGGTAACAAGATTTGTTTTAATATACATTTTATAAAGGATTTGAAGTCGGACACTGCAATGTATGCATTATTTACCAACTTAAATTCTGAGATCATCCCAGTGATTTGCCAGGACAGTTGGGGTGCTGTATGGGCATGACATGTGGACATTCTGTGATGATTTGTACAGTTGGAAGGTATGCAGCCTCATTATAATTGCCAGGCAGCACTTCCTGACTGCAGGGGTGTGTGTGTATTGTGAGACCTCTGCTCCCAGACACACCCCCTGCACTCGTCCATGCTCCATGTCTGTTTAGGAGCAGAAGCAGCGTGCCTTCATTCCTATGCGTGGTGTGCTGCTGTGCTGCTCTTAAATGGACATTTCCATGCAGAATAAGCCATTCCTGCATGGAACGTTACTGAATCCTGGGGATAGTGTATTCTTCAACAAATAATTATTTAGTCTCTCCATTTATTTATCCTAGTGACTGCTTAAAGCCCCTCATACCACTTGTTCTACTCCATGACCTCTCCCACCTACTTTCCTTCCTACTGGTATTATAACATTCATCAAGATATTTAATGCATCCCTCTTCTACAGTTCCAAAACACTAATAACTCCTAGCAAACGCTTTGAAGTAGCATCATCTGGGACCAGTACATCTTCAACCTGTCTTAAAGAAATGGGGACACAAATTTCCTTGACTACACTATATTTGTTGTTTAAAAGATCCCACAGTACTAATCAAAAAGGGTAGGAAATTTTCTCATTATCACTAATCAGTATAAATACCTCCTCAGGTCTTCCCTAAAAAGAGGCTGCTGGTCTAGTAGAACTAACCCAGTCAACAAAGCATGAATTAATTAATCAATTAATTATTAATTAATCAATCAATTAATTAATTAATTAAAAATATTTTCTTGTGCCCATGTACTCAAAGCCTTCCTAGTATGTGAAAATAACCATCTAGTTAGTAGCTCTAGAATGATCCAGTTCCAACCCATAGAAGCTGACCTCACCACTCCTTTTACAAATGCCTAAATTGTGGCAAGTTTTGGAATTATATCATAATTTAACAGAAATATGGGTTTTCCTTGTCACACTCTCATCAACACATCATACTCTTGTCACATCTCCAAGCTATCTAACTTGTAAACAAAAATAATTTTAAAAGCCTTCCAGCAAAATGATT
The DNA here is from genome assembly GCF_019279795.1 of Protopterus annectens. NCBI lineage: Eukaryota > Metazoa > Chordata > Ceratodontiformes > Protopteridae > Protopterus > Protopterus annectens. The sequence continues at coordinate 549,208,400 of NC_056738.1, read as the reverse complement.
TCCTTCAAAAAGGACTACCACCTTCTCTATAAGCTGTACTGAATCTTTCCACACAACTATATCTAGCATCTTCTTTAACACAAATTTCCGTCATCACGTCATCATACCTTTCTCTAGAGATCTAACCCTCTGTGAATGAGATAAATACCAGTTTAAGCCCACTTTGCAAAATTTGTATAATCTAGTCCAAGGAAACAGATTCCATCAGATAACTAGACTAAAGTTCTCCAGTGATCCTTTAATAAAACTGACAGCCCTGTCATCAATGTAGTAATAATGACCAGGTTCTGAAAAAGTCCTCCTGTAACTTTTCTTCCTCACTTTGATCTTCCAAGCTCATTTACCAGAAAATTGGATTTTATTCTCCTTTACTATTCTAACCCCCGTACCTTATGCATTCATGTATGCATACAGATATTTCAAACATTGGCAGTAATACCCTACTAATCTGCCAATATATCCAAACAATTATCTGAATAATAACTTTCCAAGCTGTTATTGAAAATATTTAAACTAGTGTTTGCTTGGTAGTTTGGGTCAAATCTTTTAAAACTCACCCTGTATTTAAGCCTTGCATTTGCATAGCCTTGCTCTCAGTTCACTAGAGCTACCTTGAGTTTGGCATTCTTTGCCAAAGGACTGGAGTGCATTTGAACAGACAAATCATCAATCCACATATCTAAGTATTGTTTTTGAACTGTATTTGCACTTTGGGAGCTTTATTTACTGAACTGCTATATCTGTTGATCTGTTGCTGCATTTGTAATTCTGAACTTCATAAGCTGCTGTTGTTTTACTTCTACCCTGATTTCCTACATTTGTTAGCATAGGCTAGATTCAGATCTGCTGAATCTAGACTGTTTGTTAGTACTTGAGCTCTGAAACCAGATAGCTTATATTAAGAGGGCCTCCCTACACCTGTGGCAGAAGCGTGTACCCAGGGACCTTTCTGAGTTGGAGTTTGCTGGGAGAAGGCTCTGTGTGAGCTTGTCTGATTGATAGTTTGGGTCAAATCTTTTAAAATTCACCTGTATTTAAGCCTTGTGTTTGCACAGGCTTGTGCACCTCACAGCACCACTCATTGGGGGATACCACTGGCAGTTATAGACGCAAAAGTCTTAGCTAGATCATTTTCCCTTAGTAAACTACCTGTGTTCCATTAGAGGTTTCTCGTTGTTGTGCTTCACTGCACATAGAGACACTCAGCTGTGCCCCTAAGGCACAACCACAAATCTCACCCACTAAGTATCTTGCAATTTAAAACTTTTTACTAGTTCTTTAACTGCATCTGGTCCTTGTAGTCCACTCCCTCTTACTGATCACAGTACTATATCTAGCATTCTGGATGGACAATTTCCCACCATTTCTCCAGCCAACCTGATTGACATGAGCATCCTGAGTTAATGTAGCAATTTCTTCATGTACACTTGCCACTCACTGCTCCTAATTCATTCAAATTCAATATGCAAGAGATGCATCTATATTAAGAATCTAGAATCTAGGCTCTCTCACTCACAAGTCAGTATATCAGTCACTAAACGGGTTCTCAGTTTAAGCACCTCACCTCCTGCATCAACCAAGCGTACAACATCTAAAGCCACATATGCAGAGGTTCTCACCAGAAGCCTACCTAAAGATTAGAGACCTCCCAAACATAAACATGCTTCACTTACTACACCCCCAGCCGAGCACAGGACACACAACAACACATGTATCAATGTCTCACCAAACAAGCCCCTACGGCAAGACACAAAATCTAATGTTTTAGTCATAGGTGATTCCATTGTGAGACACACAGATGTCCCACTCACCAGGGTGGATAAGGAAAAGGTCACAGTCAGCTGTCTGTCAGGTGCCAGGATCCATCAAATCATGCACGCACTCAGGTCTTTCAACAACAGGAACTGTTATGACTCAGTCATAGTCCATGCTGGTGTGAATGATTTGAGATGTACCTCACTGGACTACATGAAGAGAGACATGACCGAGCTCTCTGATTATGTGTCCCAGGTGGGTATGTTTCTAGCCTTAAGCAGCATTCTACCTTCACCTAAAATGATGCTTCAATACAGACCGAAAATGATTTACTTCAACAATTGGCTTAGTTTCTAGTGTCATTCTAAGGGGATCCAGTACCTGTCAGCCTGGGATGACATTGGTTGATAGACCATAATGCTTTGCCAGAGATGGTCTTCACCTATCACCTCTAGGCTTTTGATTACTGGCTAAGGCACTTGCCTTTTTTAGGCAATGTCACAAGAACAAAATTCCCAATATAAAAATATCCTCAAAAAACAACCTCAAGGTTATGCTACTAAATGCTAGGAGTCTAAACATGAAACTGTACTCACTGGAAGCATTCCTCACTTTGGAAGATGCTGACATCTGTGCAGTCACAGAGACTTCATTCAAGGCTGCTGACGTCACGTAGGCCATACCAGGTTATAATGTCCTCCACACATTCAGACCACAAAATGAACACACAAGAACTAAGGGGGGAAGAGTATCAATATTCATTAAGGATAAATATACCTCTAGACTGGTTAAATATAATGATTTCCTAGAGTTACTCTGAATGCAAATAACTGTAGGAAAGACCCTTCCTCCAAGTCATCATCAGCTATAGATCACCCTCCATGAACCATGATAACCACACTACCTACTTGGATCTACTTGAGTTGCTCAAAATACAACCTAACACTCTGGTTATGGGTGACTTTAACTACCTGTCCATAGTTTGGGTAAATTTTATGTGTACCAACACACTCGCCCAAAGGTTTTTGGACTTCATCAACTCCAATATCTTGGAACAAATAGTTGGCACCCCCACAAGGGGCCCAAACATTCTAGATCTAGTGCTCATCAACATGGTTGATCGTTTCACCACCACAAGTGTGCAGTCCTCCCTGGTGAAGTCTGATCATAAATCAGTCTCATTCAAAGTAATAACATCAGACCCCCCACCCCGAACAAATTAGGCTAAAAAACTTCTCCAAAGCCAACTACAACCTCTTACAAGACAACATTAATAGCTTCAAAGCTCCTGTCCCTACTGACATTACTGATACCTATACTGGGATATACACCACTGTATTGTATAAATATCTGTACAATTGTACTGACTGAGCCATACCTGACAGAACCAAAGCAAGATCATTAAGAAAGTACAGGCCTGCCTGGAGGACATCCACCATAAACAGGTTGTACAATAAGAGGAAAAAATTGTTGTCTAAGAGCAAGAAGGAATGGTCTCAGAAATGGAAGCACACTCTTCTCAGCTTGAACAAGCAAATAAGACAGTTTGTAAAGTCCTCTAAATCTAATTATGAATCTAAATTAGCATTCCTAGCTAAGAGTAACCATAAGGTATTCTTTAGCTACATCCAAAACCTTAAAGGAAAAAACCCTGATTTGCTCTGAACTCATAGTGAATGGTATCACATATACTAAACTTGTAGAGATAGCCAACCTGCTAGCAGACAGGTTCACTGAAAACATTTTCCTCCTGTGCCTGTTACATATACCCCAAAACATTCCACCAACTGTTCTCCACCTAGTATCTCTAAAGAGCAGGTCTTAACCACTCTCTCCAAGGCCAAAAACACACCCTCTATGGGACCTGATAACATCCCAGGCTGTGTTGTAAATGGTCTAAAACAGGAGTTAGCAACACCATTGGGTACTCTTTTTAACCACAGCCTAAGCACTGGTTTTGTCCCTGTTGAATGAAAAACAGCTACCATCATCCCCTTGCACAAAGGGGGTACATTCACTGACCCTGGAAGCTATAAGCCCATAAGTCCAACCAGCCTTATCTGTAAGGCCTTGTTGAGAATCATCATGGACCTTATCAACAAAGATATAGGGGACCTCCAAACACTTGACCCAATCCAGTTTGGTTTTGTTAAGGGGAGATTGTGCCTGTTAAACTTGGTGGACTTCTTCGAGACTTTCACCCAGGCCCTGGATGAAGGCAAATCTGTGCATACAGCCTACCTAGACTTAGCCAAAACCTTTGACATAATCCCCCACTCAGGCAGCACTATAGGGAATTCCACCTCTACCAGCAGACCTGTTACCACTGGTGTTCCACAAGGATCAGTGCTGGTGCCTTTATTGTTTGGAATCTACTTCTCGGAAGTACAGGCAAAACAAAAGGTCTGTGGCTGAATAGTTTGCTAATGATTACAAACTGGGTGCAGTCAATGAGTCCCCAGATGATTTCAACATTCTACAAGAAGGACTTACACAAACTAATGATTGGCGCCAAAGTCATGGACTTAAACTCAATGCAAAAAAATGCATTATCATCCCCTTCGGTAAGGGCGATGTCCCAGCAGATTGCCATATTAATAACACCACCCTAAGCTCTAAATCAGTGGTGAGAGATTTGGTCGACAGCAACCTTACCTTTGATCACCATGTATTCACAGTGGTAAGAAAGGCCTTCTACTTTGCTTATCTCATAAGTAAGGGCATAGCCTCCAGATCAAAGGAGGTTATAACTCCCCTATACTCTTCCCTCATCAGGCCAACAATAGAATACAATGCTCCCTTTGGTATGTACCTAAACAGGCACCTGCAGCAACTGGAGAGACCTCAAAGGTTCAGGATCTTCAACATCTGTCATGCGCTGACAGACTGAAATCACTTTCACTATACTCTGTTTCTTATAGACTACTCAGAGGTGACCTGTGTCTTGCATACAGAGCAATCTCTGATCCTGCCTTAATGGAAATGCTGCACATTCGTAAGGGAAACAGTACATCATTCACTCGCTCTAGGGACCTTAGAACAGCATGTGACATCAACAGAACTTGCTGGACAGGCAGATATATATCTCACAGGGGTTACCTCTCCTCTGGAACAAACTTCCAATTCAAGTTAAACAGAGCCCCTCATGACCCTGTTTAACTTGAACAACTGGATGGAAAATCTCAAATTCACCCCAGAGGTTTCACCTGTGTCCCTCTTGGGTAGGGGCAGTTGGTGCTGATTTAGATCTGCTTTTAACATAGACTGTATCTTTAGGCATTTTTGGGGAATAAGGGTTTAACTTGGCTAGGCTTGTAAGGGCACTAGGGCCTTTAGCCTAGTAGCCTCTTATGATCTGCAAATTGATTTTCCACTGTTTTGCAGTCACTGTAATGCAATCGGTCAGTGCAGAGTGTATCTTATACATCTGTAAGCACTCCTTTATCCATGAATGTGGCATGCTGCCAAATGTTTTTTTTTGCAATCTATCCATGCCATATTTAGATTCTCCCCCTAATTACAATTCTCTAATATGGCTTCATTTTACAACAAATGATCCTTTGTTCTGTATAGGTGTCTTTTGTTACCCTTTTGCTCTACTGCCATGATTGAGTTTTTTTTTTTTAAATGATAAACTCTGTTTGCATCAATACAACTTGCATATTGTTGGAAGGCAAGTTATTGGTCTATAGCTTTTAGCATGACTTACAGGTTCACCCTTAAGGAAGAGTATCATTTTTCCTGTTGTTAACCAGGTTGGCATCTGTTTGGGAAGAAGATATAAGTAATTCCTATTCAGGGCTAAATCTTTGTGTAAAGATGTTAATAGTTTTAGACAGAAGGTAGGTACCGCATCTCAGCCTGGTGTTTTTAAATTAGGAGCTTTTCTTAATTTTGTTTCAGTTTCTCTGACCGTTCCTTCATCCAATTTCATATCCTCTATGTTTGAACTCCTTACTGTTTATTTTACTTTTTTCTGTCCATTCAGCATCTTTGTTATGTTTCACAGGGTTTCATAAATATTTATTGAAAATGTGTCTTATTTTTTTTTTCTTTTTGGTGGTGTTTCTATTCATTTTGCTTTTGTTTCCCAGTTCACTATAAAACTTTTTGCGGTCATCAATGAATTGCTTATTTTGTACCTTTGCTTTATATTTATCTTCATATCTTTTAAGTTTTTCTGCCTGTGCTGATATCCTTAGTTTATTATTTGCAAAAGTGTATGATAGATCCTGGTGTGTTTTGATACTGTGCATTGTTTTTATCACTTCTATCTAAGTATTTTTGTTAATCTTTTCCCTCTTCTATATTTTTTGCTTAAAAAATGTAAAAATCATTTGTGAAAAACATAAAGGAGTTAGAAATGAATAAACTAGATTTGCATTTTCCCTTAGTACCAAGACCAAAAGTAATAAAAGGAAATTTTATAGTTTATTACACAATGTAAGCAGTGGTCCAATTGTCTTCCATAGAATGATACTAGAGCTCATTTCATCAATTATATTACAGATATTTTTGAAAAGAAGTTTAGCAGCATGTTTTTTTGTAACCCACAACATCAAAGTTCATGATTTCAGTATTACCCTAGGCCTCAAACCTGATGGCGAAATGCAGATACACCTGAGTCAGTGTTGGATGAACCCATTCTGTTCACTATAAGGAAGTAATTGCCTATTTAGGAAGAACCACATAACATACCCAACATAGTCATAAAAAAGTTAGGAATAAAAACATCTCCATCACTGATCCTGGGTACAATATGGAGATAGAGAATGTGGTCTACAAGGCAGGCAGGGCTTTGGTTGAGTAACACATGGAAGCATGGACTACATGCAGACAGTCCACTACTGCATGCCATCTCATTGCATGCCATCTCATTAAATGGCATGAGTGCATGAAGGGGCAGGATTTGGCCTTAGGGAAAACACTCCAGTGGCAACAGTATGACACTGATCCAGGATGCCTCAATCTTCACATTATCCCTAAACCCAGTGGATGAGGAGAAGCAATGGGAGCAGTTAAAAGTTAGCTGTAGGAAGCCAAAACATACAATGAGCTTATGATAATGAGAGTGTTACAACATGGAATTCATTACCAATGTGTATAAGAACCAGTAAGGATTTGGTTACTTTTAGACATAACTTAAGCAATCATGTTGATGACAAGTGTTAAAGAATTTGGTAAGCACTTTTCTTTTGGAATACATGCTTGTCTGTATTGTGATTTGATTTGCTCCTTTGAGAAAAAAAAATGTAAATATGCATACTTGTGTAAGTTTAATTTACTAACTTCTGCAGTAAGCATAGTTGAAACTTTAATAATAAAGATCCAGTTCTGAAAGGCAAAAATGAGTTTTGTCTTCATTTTCCTCAGTAAATACCAGAATATAACAACTTAATCTCCTTTTACTCACAAATTGTCCAGACATAATATTATATTGACAAGGTATACCACCTTTGACTGTGAAGAAGTCAGTTAAATTCTCTACAAATAAAAACAGTGATGATTATTTTTTAAACATAAATATTTCCCTTACCCACATGCTTTCACACTGCCAATGAAAACCCACACTGCCTCCCCAAGAATAATGAGCCTCTGTCCATGTACATCTCCAATGTTTGACTGATCAAGTGAAAAAAATTCTCCCACAATAATGTACTTAATCATAGGTTAGTACTAAGCTAACTGCCCTTGCGAGCCATTTTAAGCCTAGCCAATTATCCCTCCCAACCCAAAGCATTACTCAGTCCTCAGGCAGACAGGGAGACACACACACACACACACACACACACACACACACACACACACACACACACACACACGGCAAGTCTGGGATTAGAACACCGACATAACTACTTTATTACACTACAGCATTATGCAGTTACAGAATGCGCTACCGAGACTGGTAGATAAAGATTATCTACCAATTCTATTATTAGAATTAGTCCATGTTCCCAGGCTGGAGAACTGCTCAACACCACTCTCCTCTTGCAGTCATCTTATCACTGAGGGCAGTGGCAGTTGAGCATTTCTATTTTTAGCCCTAACCCCTCCATCTTGGGTGCTGAAATGAGCACTTTTATAAATGCAGAGGTCTAATAATTCCCTCCCTAGACACACACATGTTCCTATGCCCATGTCTCAAAGGCTGCCTTCACTGGTTTGGGAACACCAAGCCCATGTCATTCCTAGTTATAGTTCTTGTTGTCATGCAAGCCTCTACTAACTCTGGAATATTTGGACACCAGGAATCCACAATTCCCTCCTCTAAGTGTGGGCAAGCCGGCATAAGCCCCCCCCCCCCACACACACACACACCTGGCTGTTCCCATTTTATTGATACTGCTGCTTAAAATCAGATTGCCTTGTTTTCATTCAGGGATTAATTGCTGTGTGTCTCAGAGCACTGGACTGTGTGTGTGTGTGTGTGTGTGTGTGTGTGTGTGTGTGTGTGTGTGTGTGTGTGTGTGTGTGTGTGTGTGTGTGTGTGTGCATGTGTGTCTGTGTGTGAGTGCATTTGTGCATGCTTATATAAAGATATATGAAGATAAAGATATATAAAGATAAAGATATGCTCCTCTGGTCAGTTCTTGCTCAGGTGCAGGAAAAGGCACACATGCACATGCACACGCACACGCACACACACACACACACACACACACACACACACACACACACACACACACACATGCATGCATAAAAACAAATTGATGACTATTTTAAGTGACTGTAGGGATCAGCTGCTTTTTGACACAGTCTGCAAAGTCGCTAAGAATAACTAATTTTTGACTCAGTATACCACTGATATTTCAAGTGGCCAAATAAAACAAATTCTGGCAGCACACACTGCAATTGTAGTTTACTTTCACTCTTTTTTTCTTTGTCAAGCAATGCATAGTACTATATGTTTGTTAAAGTAACAAACAAAAGTACTCACAAAATCAAATATATTACCTTCCCACTGGAAAGTAGCAATTTATGGTTACTGTCAGACAGGCTGTCTGTGGCCTTATCAGGCATTGTCAACCAACCCTATGTCTGTATTACTACCACTCACTTTTATAATTACAAAGACATTTATTGATAACTACTCTGGGCAGCATATTATTTCAAAACCCAATCGATGTCTCAAAGACAAGATTTTAGAACATCTAAATAACATTAGACATGGTAAAGGTAGTAATGCATTAGCTTCACATGTTTCAATGTTTGGACAACAACATACCTTAAAATTTTTTGTGTTAAGGATTGTTCAGCTGAGTGTTAGACGTGGCAATATAAGGAATAGAACTCAGGCTAGAGAACAGAATTGGATTCTTGAATTACAGTCAAATAGAGTCCCTGGGCTCAATGAAATGGTTTCTCTTAAACCCGCTCTGAGAGCACGACCTTTACTTCATTGACTCATTTTCTATTCAATATTTTACATTTTTTTTATATTTTCTATATATATATTTCTTTATATGTATTTATATATTTTACATGTACTTATATATATATTCCTTATTTTATGTATATTGTGAGTCTCTTTTGCGAATGCGACGTCATTGAACAGGGACAGTAGTCTGTGAGTTTTCAATTAGAAGCAGCATGAAGAAGTACATATAGGTAAAAGGTTTTATTCCTGCATCATTTATTAGGTAGGCATATGCTGTTTCATTTGCTACTGTGGTGGTGGTGCTGCGGTAGCGTTGTCACCTCACAGTAAGATGTTGTCCTGTTCGATTCTCAGCTAGAGCGTCTTCTGTGTGGAGACATGAGTGAATGGGCGTACCTTCGTTGAAGGTTGTGCATCAGGGCCGGCAACTCGGCACATTAAAATCTACTGCCAATCAATAGCGGACCGGAGTTCCACTGTGACGACCCCTAATCGGGAAAAGCTGAAAGACACAACAACATGCTGTTTCATTTGTCGTTTTGAAACATTGATTTGAAAGGATGGGGTTTCTGTTTATTTAATGAGTGCTTTGTTTTTATGTGTTTGGTCTGAAGAAGCATTATTGTTTAATGTGAAAGTGCTTACTGACAATAAACTTTTAAGTTTTTATTTTCTCACTAGTTTTGGCTATTTCTAGATATTTTTGTACTGCTGTATGAGTCACAGGGATTGTTTTTTATTGTCTGTTCTTTCAAAATTACCCTAAAGTCTCACCTTCTAGCTTCCTGCCATGAGCAGGATTTGCTGCTAAGTATTCATACTCCCCACCCTAATCACCATTCATAACAAAAAAACAGATTGTTGCTATGTTTACTGTGTGTGGTTAATACTGCATATATCTTTATTTGCTAGCTCACCAGTATTTTACAATTGATACCTACAAATGAAAGCCACTGAAGTGCCCATTCAATTCTGAGATTCATAAGCAGGTGATGAGAGGTTATCATGTAAACACTGACACTGACTGCACCTTAACAACAGATGGAAGTACTTACTTGGCCATTGACTGGCTAGGTTTGCCCTGTTACTATGTGATAGGGGAGTCAGGCTTCATGCTAACAAGTATAATGCATACCTCACAAATGTCCAGATTTTCGCAGAATGTCCAGATTTTTGTCTCATATTTTTAGTGTGATCCTCATAAAAGTTTGGTTTTCTGGCAAATCATTGGCAAATTATTCAGGAATGGAGTCAGAAAATAAAGGCAGACATTTGAGTTTCAGACTTCATACCCTTCAGAAAATCGAAGTTAATTAAAACCTGTTATTCCATCAACTTTCTACAATTGTAAGAGCAATATTTAAAAATTAACCCTATTTTTGGGCCTTTGTCCCTCCATTATTTATGGCTTTGTCCAGACTTTTTGCTCTAAGAGGTTGAGAGGTATGATGCCATCTCACTTTCAGATTCAGATAGGAGTCACTGTCTTCTTTAAGTGTTTCTAGAAGTTATTGTTGAGCCTGCTGCATCTTCTCAAAACCAAAACCCAATTTTCAATTGCCTGTCTGCAAATGCAATTAGAATATAGCTCAAGTACATAGAGCATCTGAATACATGCTCAAAGCTGTAAAGTTTACAGCCAGTTGAGTCAAAGACAGAATACCCCCAAAAGTGATTTTTAGGGGGCATCATTGTCAAACTTATGAAGCTGAAGATTAACCCATATGCAATGAAATGGCTAGAGAACTGGATGACAGGGAGAGCCCATATTCTAAAAGTTGTGGGTAGTTCATCAGAAAGTAAAAATGTAATTAGCCGGGCTCTCAGAACTAATTATTGAGACCTCTGCTATTCAGCATTTATTCCTCAGATCTAAAAGCTAATTTTCTGAATCTCTGGCTAACAAAATTTGCAGATGACTGTAAACTAGGGGTTGTTATTCATGTTCCTATCAACTTTAAGGTACTCCAGAATGAGATGTTCTATACAAACAACTGGAGCAAGGCTAATTGCCTCAGATTAAATGCAAACAATGTACTATAATCCTCTTTGATAAAAAAAATAAATAAAAATAAATAAATAAATAAGCCATCATCATACAGTATATATGACACTCTACTTAAAGGCGTGTTCGTTCCTTACAGATTTCTGTGTATTTGTGAATGTCTCCCCATTCTTTGACAATCATGTCTCCACTGTAGTTAGTAAATCCTTCTTTCTTGCTCAAATCATACTCAAAGGGGTCTTATCCAAATCCAAAAATGTATTACTTCCATATTACTCATCTCTTATCTTCAACACAAAAACAAAAGGCCAGCACTCATAAGCCAGCTGCTCCAAATTTATTATTCATAAAAATCCAATTAAATATCTGTCAGCACATTCTGATGAGTAGAAAAACAATCAAACTAAAAGGGTGAAAAAGTTAGCACAGAAGTTTCGGCATGTATGCCTTCATCAGTGCAACAACAATACCACTCAAAACACAAACCACTAAACAGAAATATGCCTGCGAACTCCTAATTGATTACATACAAGTGAACATACAAACCAGGTGCAAACAAACTACCCAGACTAATGAACCAACTCTTCTCTTTTTCATCTAATAGTTTATGCCACTCAATTTTATTATTCCTGCTCAAAGTAATTCTATCAATAATAGTAAAAATAAATTTCGCAGAGGTATGTTTCATAGTATGCTTAAATAAAGTGTTAGAATTACGAGCACACCTAATATCACTTAAATGTTCAGAAAATCCATAATTTAAAGGGATGTGAAGTTTGCCCCACATAAATAGCGGAATATGTACATGTGGCCAAATATATAATCCATTCTGAATTGCAATTACCATAAATTTTAATATCAAAAACCTCAGATGTATTTTTTAACGTAAATTGCTTCCCTTTATATACATACTTGCAAAAGCTACAGTTGCCACAAGGAAAGCATCCCAACAATAATTGACCATCTAAAGTAAGTTGTTGTGAAACTAATTCCTGATGGGTAGATTTTTTTTATAATGACTAAACCAACCTCCCATAGTTTTCCCTTTCCTGTACAAAAAAAAATGCATTTAGAGGGTAATAAATCCCTTAACGGATCATCAATAATAAAGTGCCCCAATGTCTTTGCACTAAATTAACAAAAAAAAATTTGGAATTACTCCAAAAATTTGTTACCAATCTTAATGGTTGTCTCTTAGATTCTATACTATACCTAAACCAAAAATATTACATACTGCTTTCGCTAACATTAAAATCTTAAAATAACACTTATTAAAAGCAATTTGTTGTACATCATCCTCATCATCATCAACCCTCTGTTGTACATCATCCTCATCATCATCAACCCTCTGTTGCACATCATCATCATCATCATCAACCCTTTGTTGTACATCATACTCATCATCATCAACCCTCTGTTGCACATCATTCTCATCATCATCAACCCTCTGTTGCACATCATCATCATCACTGGCTCCCTTTTTCTCATTTTTCTACATGGGGTAGGGGTGGTGTGTCAACTATTACCACCTCTCCTTATTCAATCCCACTCTCCAACCATCTGTGTCCTCCTGTGTCTTCATGGATTTTCAGCAGATCAGGTTTCCTTGCACATTGCACATGACCTGGTTGCAATTTCAGGTCAGAGCTGAGAACATAGCTATTGACTGAATTCAAAACTTAGTCAACAGCACTTCGTACGAAAATGAGAAATATCTTATGTATGTATCTATCTTATCTGTGTCTATAGCTATCTTTTTATCTGCATTTGAGATGATAGTTGTATAACTTTGGGTGTGCATGTGTGTGCACATGTGCACATGCATATGCACGTACCCACAGGTATCAAAACTGTGGACTAAAACTAAATTTATTTATTAATTTATTTATTGACATTTGTTTACCAGGGAAGTCCTGCTGGGTAATAAATGCCCATTTTCAGTGGAGGGATAGATATGTATCACAGAGAATACTACTTCTTCAGAATTGTCTTCCTTTCTATGTAAAGCAAAAAGTACTGCTCTTATGCTATTCAAACATAATATTGACAAATGCATGGGTAACTGCAAATTTAGCCCAGTTTAGCACCCTTGTCCCTCATGGACACTGGAAAAATGTAAATGTTCTAGTCATCTGTGGGTTATTTGTACTTAAAATATAAAAGTTTAAAACATATTTGAAAGTATAGCTAGGCTTATAAAGATTCTTAGAGAGTAATAGCCTAATAAATACCTATGATTCTGTGTGTGCATACGTGTGTCTATATATATATATATATATATATATATATATATATATATATATATATATATATATGTGTGTGTGTGTGTGTGTGTATGTGTGTGTGCACGCGCGCACGCCAAAGGGAATGCATTAACTGTCCATACTTTCATTTCGATTATATATTTTTTAAATGAAATTATCCTACAGAAAACTCTTTTACACATCAGAAAGTAGCCCATTGATTTACAATGGGCAAGCTTATTTTTGTGATCTTCCTAGCCAATGAACTAGCTTTTTCTGCTCAAAGACAACTGCTACATATTCTGTTTCTGATTTTCAGATGTGCCAAAAGCAAAATCACTCGATGTATTGTAACAGTTACTCATTAGTGAAAACATTTCGTTAACATGTGCCACTTTTCAGAACATTCTGGAAGGTATGAGATCATCTGTAAGGAATAATTTGTGAGATGCAGTGTAATATGGAAATACAGTACAGGTCATTCAACTGACAAATTATGATAAACAATGGTATTTTCTGGCAAATAGTGATCATAAGAAATAAATTATAATACAGCACAGCTTCACTACAGGTCATGTAGAGAGAAGAGCTAACACTACGGAAGACACAGTAGTATTCAAAACATTTAAATATAGTTTTAAACCACAATATGCATTTGTACCAGCTTGTTTGGCTCAGAAAGCGCTAATAGCAAAAGCAGCTGCTGGAAGGCAGGTGATGCCTAATCTTCCTGAAGCGGAAATTCATTAGAAACTGCCTTAAATCTGCCCTTGGCCGTAAATATATTATTCTGTAGGCTGCTAACACAGTTGATAATCAACCCTCAAAAGGCCAAATACAGCAGAAAACTGTGTTTCTATTTTACCAATTAAATGGGTCTTTCCATTTCTGAGTATTTCAGAAATATAGCTAATGACTGTTCAGTTGCCTATTATAAATTATGTTAAGACATGTTATTCCCATTATACGTGTCTGTAAAGTGTTTATCATTTTTAATTTGCTGTTTGTATAGTATTTAGAATTGCACTTTGCTTTCAGAGCCTCTGACAAATGAACAAATATTACTTGTTATCTGATACATTTTCCTATTAAAAAAAAACAAATTGTGTCACAGACCTTTCAAGTGAAAACAACTAGTTGTTAGGTTGTTATATTGTATTATGTACTCCCAGCAGAATTCTTCCAAAGGAGGTGGAATTTGTTCATGACCACATCTTCAGAATTTCATTTGTGCAGCAAATTAGGTTTACATGGAACATGTCATCCCACAGTTGATCTTAGGCTAAACCAATCATCATTAGCAGAATCTCAGACCCATGTTAATCTCAGCTATTCTGTATATATATATATATATATATATATATATATATATATATATATATATCCTGCTCCCTCCGGAAATGTAATAATTTGTTGCAAGTAAATACTTGCTCATGAAAAGAACCCTGCTTTTGTAATGGATTCTGTATTTTCATTTTAACTTTTTAAAACATCCAAGTACCTTACAGTTTAGTGGCATATCCTTCATTAAGTTCAAATATGTCTTAGTTGCCCCTATGTCAATTACTCCAACTAATTACTTTAGATTTTTGTAATAGGTTGGTATTCCTTATTCAGGTTTTACGAGAATTCAGGAGACAGAAGTTACCTATTTTTTCTTTCTTTGCCCTCCTTACTAGCTATGAATTATTTTTGTTATTCTGCATAAATTTACCATACAATGACCAGTCCTTGTCAGAGAGATCAAGAACCATTATAATCTTCAAAGTAAGGGAGAAAAAGATCCATATAGTGCTCATTTATGTCTTGATATTTTCTCTCACACACACACTTGTAATGGTGTGTGTGTGTGTGTGTGTGTGTGTGTGTGTGTGTGTGTGTGTGTGTGTGTGTGTGTGTGTGTTCATAGGAAAGTGCTAGACAATCAGTCTGCAGACTAGTTCAATCCTAGCCAAAAAAACCCTATTCATAAGTTCCCTCAAGGAGGACACGACAGTTCAAGATAGACCTTGAGGATGCCCACCCAATTATCTACATTTACTTTGAAGAAGGAAAGAATGCTATTCGGCTTGACTTGTAGGGGAAGTTTCTTCCAGAGATGAGTGATACATTGGGATATGAATTGCTCATGCCAATATCTCTGATTCATCTGTAAATGAAAGTTTAATTTCTTTAACTAGGTATTTGTTCTGTGAATGAAGAGGAGGTCAAAGAGATCTGGATCGTTCATGGATTGAAAAGCTACATACATCCACAGAGGAGTATGTAAAAAACTGAGTAGAGAGAAAGAGCTTCCACTCTGTCATGATAACTAAAATTTTTGAGGCCAATGACCTTTTTAGTTATGAATCTCTGAGATTTCTTAGGTTGTTTGATATGTTGAGACAACTCATGTAAAAAGGTGCATTATATTCAATAATGGGTCTTATGAGATATGAGTAAAGGGAAATTAAGACTTCGTTGCATCTAGTGAAGTTGTCTTTGGAAATTAGATGATCCAGATAGAAGGCTTTCCTAACTACTGCAGCTACATAATACTCAAAAAATAATAATGAGTTATCTACTACAGTGTCTAGACCCCTTACAACAATGTCTGATGCGATGGGTGTGTCACCTATAAGGTAAGTGAACATTTTTTGTTTACCAAAATGAACTGTGCTATATTTCTCACATTTAATTTAAAACCATTGTTCTTGCACCCATTTGTTAACATGGTCTGACCCACGTTGGATTTGTGAATCAGTGAAAGATCAAAAACAATACCAAGTTTATTTACAGTCATCATCTGCAAACTTAGATAACCACAGGCCAGGAATGTTGGCCTGAATGTCTGGGAAATAGATGCCAAATAGGAGGGAGCCCAACACTGAGCTCTGTGGCACACCTCTGTTAATTTTTTTGTGTTTGCTTTCAAAAGTGGCACCTGTCCCTCTAAAGACATGGGTTCTTGAACAGTCAGATTACGGGGATTATTGAAACGAAGATTATGTATTAGTTTGGGACCTATAAGGCTTATCAAATTTTTTGCTTGACTCAGCAGTTGATTTTTGTAACATTGCTCAATATTGCCGAATTTTTTGTAATTGGTTAACCCTTCATTTAGTGTCTCATTTGGAATATTAATGTGGGGTGTTTGGGATATGATGATGCACACTTCGATGTAAGCCTTTCTGAGTGAATAGTTCCTCCCAATATATACTACTGTTGGGGCATTTTACTTCCATATGTGAGTATACCTCATTAAGGATATAGTACAATCTAGATACAGCTACCAAACTTGGATACTAATTAAAGAAGTCTGAGGAGTTCATTAAGGGATTAAAATATCCAACCCAAGTGAACCTAGATATTTAAATCCATGTAATTTTAGACATTACATCATATGGTAGTTTAGGTATTGTGAAAAGACTGTTGGTTATATAGACCAAGCTTTTATTTTTATTTTTTTCCACCACAGCTCTAACATATAGTGATTTTTGGGGCCAGGTGGGCCTCATCTGTTTTGCGGCCACTGTCTGCTGTTTGTTTGTGCAACTTTTTGCTTACAGTTTTGAATCTCAATCCTTGGGCTTTACTTGAAGGATTGGTGTGTGTGGCTGGTGTCTCATTTTCCTTTTTGTGTTGTGCCATTCCCACATTTATTTGTTGAGAGGAGCTATTTGTGATATTGCTGTACAAGTTAGGAGCTTATTGTCATGGATCTGAATAACATATTGCAGGGCCTTTGTGCGGATCATGATGATATTAAAGTATTTGGTTTGAAATCAAAAAGTAATAGCACAATTCATGAAGGCCATGTTGATCCAGTTGACGGCTGTAACTTGCTATTCAGCCAATTGGGCAAAAATATGAAAATTTTGCTCACTAATATTTGGCACTTAAAACTGCTTAAGGCATATCAGAACAGAAATATTACGCCGAGGGGGCTGAGAGTAAACGTCCAGCCATTTGTGGGTAAACTTGATGACATTCTTGTCAGAGAGTGAAACATGGCACAGCAAAAGGCATCAATGGCCTTTGTTAATATACTGACATCTTATTATGAGACGATCATAGAAGAAAATATGAGTGATGTTAAACGACTATGTGAGGAAGTGAAGGATTTTGAGGGACAGCCATACTATACCAACAACCTGAGTAGACTTTCCAGGGAGCTTTTAGCTTTTGAGAACCAAATAAAAGAAAAAAAGTTGTGCAAATTTAAGAGGGATGTGGAAGATTATGATAGGGGCAGGCCATTTGAGTCCCAGAAAAGTGTTAGATTTTCTGAGGGTAATAAATATGGGATGAATACTCGCAGAAAGAGGCCTCGCTCCATCCTTAAAAAATCAGGACAAGGTTTTAGTACTTCAGGAGATGAGTCTTCGGCTACTGAAACCGAAACCATATATGTTAGTGACTGCCCGGAATCAAAAAAAGGGGCGAGTTCAAGATCACCCTTTAGGGGTGGGACACACGGGGGGGATCGCAAGCACAAGGGTAGACACAATAGAAAACTTATTATAATCAATGGTGAAGTAAACACTGAATGTTATAATGTGCATAACATCTCAAAGCATATTTTGTCTACTGATCAGACACAATTACTTAATAAAGAGATAAATTACAGACCCAGCTTTTTTGTGGATGAAAACAATTTTGTCACTGATATTATAGCATTTTGCAGAAAATTGAATTTAAAACTATTTTTTGGTACACAGGAAGTTTCTCAAAGATCCACTGGGTACTGTTTTTACAAATCTAATTTTACACTTCCTATGAACAAACACGTGGCCATTTTCCAGTAAGCAGTTCTCAAGGATATACATTTTAAATTATGCTCTTTTCAGGTGTTGGGACATAATCTTTCTAAAGGTGAGCAACAAGTACTCAGGGAACTTCAAGACAACACTGATATTACCATCCTACTGGCAGACAAGAGTGGGGCAATTGTGATCATGTATTCCAGTTATTATTGGGCCGAGGGAAATAGGCAACTCACTAACCCTCAGCATTATATGAATATGTCGATTGACCCCACCCCTAACTTCAAACAAGAAATTGATTTATTTTTAGAAAAAGCGGTAGATGAAGGTATAATTAATGAAATGGTCAGACAACACCTTACGGTAAAAGAGCCTGGCAAGCAATATTTGTATCTCTTGCCGAAAATTCATAAAGATCTGAAACAACCTCCTGGAAGACCTATAGTGTCAGGCATTGGGTCTCTCACGGAGCCTCTCTCAATGTTTCTGACCCAATACTTACAACCTTTATTGCCATATATCATGGCCAGAATTAAATATACTACTGAATTTTTGCAGATAGTGTCTGAATCACAATTGGAGCCCAATTGGTTGATGTGTACCCTAGATGTTTAGTCTTTATATACCAGTATCCCCCATTGGGCGGGTTTGCAAGCCTTAGAATATTGGTTGAATAAGGTAGAACTTTACACTCTGGGATTTAACACATTACTTGTAGACTTGAAGGAACACGTCTTAACCAAAAATGTCTTCTAAGTCAAAGGAGAGTGCTATTGGCAAACCCAAGGTACGGCTATGGGGGCATCTTTTTCCCCCATATATGCCGATTTATTTATGGGTTTCATAGAGGAACAAATCATTTATAATGATTCTCATAACATTTTTCTGCCAGAAATCGACATATGGAGAAGATTCCTGAATGACTGTTGGCTGGTATGGCGAGGGGACATTGACTATCTTATGGAATTTATTGAATATATCAATGAGAATAAGTGGGGTATAGAATTTACTGTCACATAGAGCAGGAAGGAAATAAATTATCTGGATGTATGGGTCTTGCATTTACCAGATCATACATTACGCACTTTAGTATACAGGAAATACCCACAATACAATAATTTGCTGTATGCGTCCAGCCTCCATCCAAGCCATACCGTCAGGAACATCCCAAAATCTCAATACTTGAGAATTAAAAGAATCTGTTCAACTGATGAAGATTTTAACATATCTAAACAACATCTTACTTGCAGATTTCTGGATAGGGGATATAGACAGAGGGATGTGATTGGAGCAAGAGATTGGGCTACCAATCAACCAAGATCTGATTTATTGCAATATAAACCCAAACAGCATCAGGATGGGTCAGACACTATCAGAATTGTCACTACATATGGCAGAAATGTTAGTTTATTAAGAAATTTGGTTCAGAAACACTGGAATATTCTTAAATCTAATGATGAATTGGGTTCTATGTTATCTGAGAGATGCCAGTTCTTTCGCAAAGGGAAAACTTTGGGCTCCTACTTTACTCATTATAAAAAAATTAATAAGGGTGATCAGGTGAGCCATCAACTTCCAATAACAGGAGATAGGCTTGCTGGATCCTATCCCTGTGGACACTGCATTTTCTGTAAATACATGTACAAGACAAAACAGTTTACTAGCAGAAATACGAGTCAGTTTTTTTATATACATTTTTATGCCAACTGTGGGTCAGATTAGGTGATATATACGGCCAACTGCACCTCTTCTGCCTTTTATGTGGGGCAGACCTCAAGATCATTGCATTGTTGGATGTCTGAACATCTTAAACACATACACAATACATCAACTAGGTTCACATTTATAGTGATTGATAAGATTATGGGTAACAGATAATTTAAAATAGGATGGCACTCTATTTTGAATCAAAAAGAAAGGAAATGGATTGTCAAGCTAGGGGGGATTGTTTGCACCTGGCCTCAATGATAAAATGTGATTTAATAAATTAGACTTTCTATCTTATTCTTCTTTGTGGGGAAGTGATGTCACAGGAAATGACTGGGTACTGATTGTATTTAAAGCAATGGATTTTTAGTATGTTTATCACTGATGAAGACTATATGCCGAAACCGGTCTGGAATATGATACCATAATAAATTTTGTATTTCTTTCACGTCCTTGTGGCGCTGGCCGTTCTTTTTGGATTACTTCTGTTCAAGACAACCAATTAGGTATCAACCATACAAAATAACAATTTATATTCTGATTTACAGTTCAGTCAATGTCTGCATAATAAATAGAGTCAAAGGCCTTGGGCAGGCCAAAATATGCTGTATGTTCAGCATAACTGCCATCCACTGCTTCAGTTGCATTTCAGAAAATTTAATGAGGTTAGAGGGGCAAGACCCCCCCTTGACAAAGCTGAATTGATAAAGGTTCAGGGTTAAGAGATTTTCAATGTCCATATTAATGAGGTTTGAGATAATATGCTCCATAGCTTTATACATAAGGCTAGTGAGACAATTAGGTCTATATTTCCCAGGGTTCGTGGTTGGGCCACCCTTGTGCAATGGTATTGCAATGATTGTTTAACATGTTTTCCTGGATTCAGGAATGTAACCAATGAAGAGCCTTAGATTAAAAAGATTAAGTAGGGGTTCAAATAGGTCATATTTGGCACTGATAATCAGGCAACTTTGTATATTATCAGGACTCATGAATGAGGTGTTCTTAGGTTTTCAGAGAGATGAGAGAACTTGCTCCAAAGTTATTAATGGTGGTGTCTGGGATTGTGGAATCTGTGGAATAGCTATAACTGATGTTGGAGTAAAATGTGCACTGTATTTGCCAGCTAGGATATTAGCTATTTCCTTTAGTTCAGAGTGTTCAGCATTATTACAGACTAACTCTGAGCACTGTTGGGTGTTAGTTCTTAACTTCCTGACATAGTTACAATAGATTTGCATTTATCTTTGGTTTTAATGGGCATATTCAATTCATACTCAGCTTTGCTCGTTACTAGTTTATCTAAATGTGATAAGTAGAATGAAACCTTTTATAAGCATTAAATAGTTTCTTTCTATTGTTATATAATTAATGTATCCTGGTATTCCACCATAGGGGGTTGTTTTTCAAAGGTTTCATTAAATTTGGTGTGGATGGGGACTGCTTTAGCAATACTACTACTATATGAGTGTGAGTAGAAGTCAGAGACACAGGCAGCAGCTTTGGCAATGGGATTTATAGAAGAAGAATTATAGCAAAATGTATTTAAGTCATCAAGTAACATAAAAAGTTTTGCTTTTGAGAGGTCCCTGTACAGAGGTATTTACAGGGGAAGTACCACCAGTTTTAAAGGAAAATGTCGCTAAATTATGGTCCGACTTAACAAGACACAATGATACATATGGAGCTGTGCAAGATATGGCCATATTTATCAGGACAAGATGAATGAGGCCCTAGTAGGATGATTAACTATTTATATGAGAGAGTTAGCATTTTTAGTTTCAAGGAAGTGCTGGGCATGCTGACCTCTAGCAACATAGATCATCCAGTTTATTGGATGGATAGCTGAAATCCACCAGTAGAAAGATATTCGGTTTACTGGGGATTTTGGCTAATGTGTTAAGATTGCAATCCTGTTCAGAAGATAATATAGAGGGTATTCTATAATTTGCTATTAAGTGGTGATGGCACCATATACTCAAAAAAATGCATGGCAACATATGCTCAAAAACAGCACTGTCTACAGCACCATCAAAAACATGTACCCTGGGATTCAATAAACTCTGTGTAGGTTTTGTGCAAAGCCTATGTGCAGTTTACATGTATGACCGGTGATGCGTGGCGAGCAGCAGCACTCATAGCATAATCGTCACATTTAAACATAAATAAGCAAGGTTCCATTGTTGGCCAGGAAATCATGTAAGCAAACACAGATAGCACTCCTGTTTAAATCAAAGCACTGACGGTCCGCAGTTTTGCACAGAATGCCAAAATGATCACCAGGGCTTCACAAATAGCTCTCAATCTCTTAGTGCAAGACATCTGGACAAAAGCCAACATAATGGGGGTACAATGACCCAGAACAAAATGTGCTAGAATAACCGGGGTTTGTGTTAAGATACATGTTCTGAAGGATTTGGAGTATGAAACTCAAATGTATTTAATACCGAGTCACATCAGTGCTGAGATCATCCTAATGATATGGCAAAAAGCCACAAATTTGCTAAGAAACACATCTGCAAATGAGGGCATGTCAATGGAAGATGGTTGTAGCAGCAACACCAATCACATATCAGTATGGTACAGTATGGACTGCACAGTGAAAATGTGGATAATGTGACTGTCACACATGGTGACATAACAATGGGGAGGATGTCTGTGTGAGATAAGCATCCTTACATGAATAATGCAGAGGACCTCTATCAGGGATCTGATATACAACTGGGGTAGGTTGCATATTGTGAAGCTGTGCAAACTGATTTGCCTGAATATGAGTGTAATCTCATCAGATTTCTCCAGCAAGTGGGACTAAGGTAAAGGCTCATGGACAACATTAAAAGAACCAACCACAATCTTGGACAATATCAGAATAATACCACCAGTAATCCCATGCCTCTGACATAACATATGTAATTTAGAAAACACAATTGTAGAGATCCTCCACATATTGGTCGGAGACAATTATTCTTGATGAATGTAGAAAGATAACGTAAACCAAAATCTACGATATAATTGTGCGTATTTATAAAAAGTAGTAATAAAACAAAAAAGCCTTTCGGCTGTGATAAGCATTTCATAGAATCTGATTAAGCTTCACAGTATACTGGTATATCATCTCCCACATCAATTGGCAGCCTCTCCCGCAATTAAAATAGCACATTAATCATACTCCATAAATCAATTGTCATATAAATATGACATAATAATACAAAGGATTATAAATAAATTGAAATAATAACAAATAAATATAAATCTAAAACATATGATATTTTAATATAATTAATTAATATGCTATTACAGATGGAATAACATAAAATAGAATAATAGAAATACTAACTAAAAATTACAATTTAATATGCAATGACTAAAATGATCATATGTTTCCACATATAATAAAATTGTATTCTATGTAACATGAGAAGAAAATAGCTCAAAATATGTGAACTTTTATTTTTTTTTTATATTTCTCTATAAAAATATAGCATTCTCATACATATTATATATTTTTGTCTTTATTTATTATATTATTATATATTAGTATTTAGTGGTTAGTGAGTGTAGGCATGTTTATTATTACATTTCTGTGTTATATGTTATTTTATATTATTTTTATTTATATGTTATTTTAAATGTTTGTGTTAAATAGAGTTTGCCAATTGGATGTATATTGAATATAGTATACCTGTATATGTTACTGTTTATGTGTTAAAGGTTTTGGGAGGCTGCTAAAAATGACGCCTTAACTACACTACTTAATCTTTTTTTTTTACCTTCCCCTTCGCTTTGGAGTTTTACTTTTGTACATTCATTTGAGTTATTTATGCTCCATAGACGAGCGGAGTTATCCTCTACCATTATACAGTTAATATGTAATTTAGAGTAATCAGAGATGATTTTGCACAAACACACTTGTACAACTATTATGATACCTCCACACTCTATGACGGTAATCCTGCACACTGCTCTGCCACTTTAACATCTGCTGGAGGTGTTAGGAGGACTCTGCTATACCTGTAAGCAACATTATGAGCAATGCAGGCTAGTTGGCTGGTGTGCATATATATATATATATATATATATATATATATATATATATATATATATATATATATATATATATACACACACACACACACACACACACACACACACACGCACACACATATGGCACAATCCACACTGTCGCGAATGTTATCCATGCCATTAATGTTGTCAAAAAACTATGTATGTGTGCATCACCAAAACAGGTAGCAAATATGCATCTGGTGTAACAACTTGATGTTGGTTCCACACCATCAGACAGTAATGTTTATAACACAAAAAGAATATCTAGGTATGGCCAATAAGCTGTGCAACAGCTCACTGTGACAAAGGTGGTAACTTCAGTTACACATCAGTGGAAGATGTGTAGGCAGGCGCATGAAGAAGGGTGCATTATACTCAGTTATTGGTGTGATGAAGGCTGTGAACTGTGGAGGTATTATGGCCTCTGATGTGGATGTTCTTCACATCCTCAGTGCTTGTGTTACATACAAGGGAGTAGTCAGCACTGTGACCACATAATGGTGGTTGTTCCACTTACCATCTACCCCAGGACACAGGTCACATACCTATTGGTCTGATTACAGAATGTGATGTCCACATTATCCTTGGGTTGTGTATTTGTTTTCCTGATGTAACAAATCCCCCCATGTTTTCTTGTCATTGCAGGTGTTGGCATGGCTGTGGCAGCAATATTTGCTGTGTTCTTTTACTGTCTGTAGTATACTAATATCACAGGTGGAGCCAATGATTGCCCACAATCAGTAGTCCTTCAGGCAGCTGTTTGGACACAGGATAAGTATGTCATCTGTGATATCCATCACTTAAATAATGGCAAGAAAGGGCCTAGCAGACAGCACTGATGTACAGACCTGATCACTGGACCTGAGATATAGGTCACTTCATACATTTCAACATAGTGAAATGCCATGTTATATGATATACTTGTCTACCCACTTGGTGATACAGCTGTTTATGGCCACACCTGACAGTGCTGATTGAATACCTCTGTGCGGACTTGTGTCAAATGCCTTGGCCTGGTCAACTTTCTCAGAATGATAATGTTATCATCATGCAGGCCCTCGATGACCTCTATGAGGACATCTATCATATGTAACAGATATGATGTAGCATTAACAACTCACACAGGTCTGTTGCATACAGCTGGGATATTACTAGTGTCCATTTAGAATAGGTCCATAATACATGTTGGTCTACCTCACAGCTGAGCACAATCAGGATGTGTCTAGAAATGCATGCATCAGGTGCTGTCCTCCCAACTCAGATGGATGCATGTTGATGTACACCCTTCTACTGGAACATAGCCCATGTGAAGGGTGTGTTGAAGTGTATATTCAACTGTATCAGGAAGGTGTATGTGCTGAGTCATGCCACAGGATCCCTTTGATTCTGTGTGATAGGCCTGGATGAAGGTAAGACATTGCATACTGCCAATCTTGATCTCACCTAGGATTTTGACACAATCCCCCATGCAGAAATCATTCAGAAACTCTTCCAGCTGAGGATTAACCCTTACATCACTAGATGGGTAACCAATTGGCTCACAGACAGAACTAATACTGTGAAAGTTGGTGACCTCCCTGGTCTTGGATGTGATGGCCTTATTTATGAGGTGTGCAATGCAGCATGTGTGTCTCACCACTATGGAGATATAGTCATTGAAGTGTAGATTGCTATTAACATGTGTTCCCAAGTCTTGCATCACAGTGTTTGAGCTTAGAGGAGTGCTATGTATATCATAATTAGCAGGAGTATTTCATTGCCAAAGGGATCAATGAGGTATTTTTTGCTTTACAGTTCAGTCCGTGAGTTTGGCACCAATCATTTGTCTGTGTAAGTCCTTTCTGTAATATGTTAACATTGTTGGGGGACTCTATATGACTACATCCAGTTGACAGTCATCTGCAAACTTGGTAAGCCACAGGCAATCTAGTTTCCAAACAGCTGAGGGCCCAGCACAGATCTTTGTGATATTACACTGGTAAGTGGTCTAGTGGTGGAGGTACAGTCCCCAACTTTGAAAGTGTGTGTTCTGTCAGTGCGCCTGTTGGCTATCTATCTAGTAATGTATGGGTTAATTCACAGATGGGACATTTTCTCTATGATACTCGAATGGGGGATAGTGTCAAAGGCATCGGATAACTCATCATAGGTGGTATATCCTGTTATTATCCCTCATCCAGGTCTTTGGGTCAATATCTAAAAAGTCCACTAAGTTTAATAAGCAAGGTCTACCTCTGACAAAACTAAAATGGGTCAGATCAAATGTGCTGAAGGTCACCTATGTCCCTGTGGATAAGGTCCATGCTGATTCCTTCCCTAATCTTGCAGATAAGACTTTTTAGGTTTATGGGCCAGTAGTTCTAGTTCTGCATGTTGCCAGATTGATGTGCATTGCATATCACACAACTTTTGATATTAATTTCTGTAGTGTAGGTAAAATATGTGTGGAAAAAGTACTGAGACACTAGGGTTTCAGTACATGGGGGGAGGCAGCACATGCTTGCATTGTAAATATGTGACATATTGTTAGATAGGGCCTTCAGTTTGTTATGTTTCCACATGTAATTTCATGTCATATACAGGAAATGGACAGCAAACTGCAGTAATACATAATAATATTACCATAGGTTCATAGGTAGGTACTAAGCTATTGGCCCAAGGGCCTAAGTAAGCCTAGCCAACAAGGTTCCCTGGCTTATGCCACCCAAGAAAGTTAATTTCTTGTGCCCCTGTCGAGCAGAGCCACAGAAGTGATCCCCGGGGAGTATTTCCTATTTCCCATCCACTAATCAAGATTTTTCTTGAAGAGTGCTAATGAGGAACTTTGCCTGACATAGATGGGTAGTTTGTTCCAGAGTATAGGTAGTCTCTGGGACAGGAATCTATCCCTCCAGCATGTCCTGTTTATTGTGGTGACAAGGTTTAGGTCCCTACAGCGTGTAGCTCGGAGAGATTGGGATTTTTTTAGGTGTAGCATGTCCAACAGCTCTGGGTTTAACATAGCTTTATATGTTAGGCAGAGATCTCCTCAGAGTAGGCAATATGCTACAGAGTAAAGCTGGAGTTTTTTGAGACGGTCAGTGTAGGACATCTGTTTGAGGCCAGTAATCCTCTTTGTGAGGTACTTCTGTAGCTTTTCCAGCTGCTGTAGATGTCTTGTGAGTTACATTCCAAAAGAGGCATTGTACTCTATAATGGGTCTAATGAGTGCCAAGTAGTGGGGAACAACGACCTCTTTTTTCCTGGATCAGAACCCTTTTGTGATGAGGTGTGCCACACAGAAGGATTTCCTGACTACTGTGGTGATGTGATTATCAAAGGAGAGACAACTGTCCACCTGGGTCCCAAGGTCTCTTATCACACATTTGGCATTAAGTAGACTGCCGTTTATGTGGTAGTTCATGGGTACAGAGTTTTTACCAAAGGGGATGACAATGCACATTTTGGCATTGAGCTTGAGGCCATGCCTTTAACACCAGGCATCTGTCTCAGTGAGGCCCTTCTGTAGGATGTCCACATCATTTGGGGACTCGACTATGGCTCCTAGTTTGCAATCATCTGTGAACTTCATTAGCCAGAGGCCTTCTGTGTTAGCCTGAACTTCAGAGAAGTAGATACCAAACAGGAGAGTTCCCAGGACTGAACCCTGTGGTACTCCACTTGTCACTGGTTTGACGTCAGATTTGGAGTCTGCAACTTTTACAGTGTGGGTTCTGTCAGTGAGCCAGTTGGCAACCCATCTTGTGACGTAGGGATTTATACCTAGTTTAGTGAGTTTAGCTATAATTCCAGAATAGAGGATGGAATCTATGAACCTATGGCCTTGTAGACTAGGCTCGTCAGGCTAATAGGGCGATAGTTCCCAGGATCAGTGTTGGGCTCCCCCTTTGTGGAGTGGACTAACTGTTGCTGTGCACCATTCAGTGGGCACAAAGCTTAGACGTGAGACTATGATTGAACATGGTGCTTAGGTGGTGAGCCAGTTCGTTCTGAAAGTTGTGTAAAATGCAGCCTGGGATGTTGTCCAGTCCCATGGATGCTGTGTTTTTGGTTTTAGATAGTGCAGCTTTTACCTGCATAGATGTGATTACAGGTACTCTGTATTCTTCCTGTATAGATATGGACACTTTAGGGGGTGAGAGGGGGGTAAAGTTAGCACTGAACCAGCCAGGATGTTGGCAATATCAGTTGGTTCTGTAATTTTCATGCCGTTGTGCTGTAATTCAGAGCAGATCTGGGTGTTGCCATTGAGATTCTTGACATAGCTATAGAATGCTTTGTGGTTGCCCTTAGAATCAGTGGCAATTTTGTTTTCATAGCTAGCTTTGGAGGATCTTATAAGGGATCTCAGCTTCTTACTGAGGCTGACCAGGGAGCTCCTCCACTCATGGGATTTTACTCTCTTTTGCAACAGTTTCTTCCTTCTGTTGTAGAGTTTGTTTATGGCAGGGGACCACCAGATTGGCTTCCTTTTTTTGGAGGATAATGTCTTGGTTTTGTTTGGGATAGCACGATCCATGCACTCATGTAAGTGCTTATAGAGTGCATTTGTGTAGGATTCAGAAGTCTTAACTGTATTGTCCATCTGCATGGGTGTCATGAAGTTCATCACTTCTGTCTTAAGAAGCACGAAGTTGGCTTTGGACAAATTTTGTACCATGATTTCCTTGATGGTGGGTGGGGGCGAGATGTGGATATCTAGGGTGATTAGCTTATGGTCGGATCTGACCAATGAGGAGTTGACTTCAGGTGTGGAACACCAGTCACTCATGTTGGTAATGACTAGGTCTAGGATATTGTTGCCTCTCTAGGATATTGTTGCTGATTCCCTCTCTGACTTAAATACAAGAAGACAAAAATCCTTCTTATCCGTTAAAACCTGGCTTACCAAGAACCAGCTAACTCTAAATCCAAAAAAACTAAACTGCTTTTCATCCCCAAAACTATGAATCATCTCAAACCTTCCTTCTCAATTGTATCCCTTAATAACACTCCTATCTCTGTGGAATCTCACACCAAACTACTAGGGGTCACCACTGATGATCATCTTAAATTTGACCTGCATATTCTCAACAACATTAAGAAACCCCATCAGAAATTGGATCTCCTTTACAGGAACAAAAACTTCTTGTCAAATAAAGCCAAAATCTTCCTATCCCACACCTCTCTTCTCCCCACCCTATTCTATGGCTCACAAATTCTGACTAATCTTCAAACCTCTCTCCTCTCAAAACTTGAAGCCACCTACAATAAAGTTGCTAGGTTTGCAGCCGACCTTTCCTACCACTCACACCAGTGTCTTGCTCTAAGAAAATTAATCTGGCTAGAACTCCCCCACCATCTGGTCCTCTCCCAGATTCAAATAATACATTCTTTATTGTACCTGCCCTCCTTCTGTCCCAATATTGCCCCACTACTCTCTCCCTACTCCCCACCTGGGTCCCTACAAAGCTCAGAACAAAACCTTCTTCAAATTTACAAGCCTAAAACCAAAATAGGACAAACCTCTACAGTTACTCCCCAGCTCAATTTTGGAATAAACTTCCCCTGGCTATTAGAAATATCCATCACCAACATAAATTCAAAATTGACCAACAAATTCCCAGCACTCAAATAAAACTAAATAAAACCAAACACTGAAGGCAACAGAGAACAGACTGAAAAACTGGATTAGCGTAAACAGTTTTAATCAACGCTTTCGTCAAACATACTTCATCAGAAATACAAATACTTCTTGCCATTCACATATAAATACTAAAATCAATACCTAATCATACTTCAATTGCCTAGTTAACCAATTAATCTAATGGCATAATACTGTTCTTTAATAAGTTTATTCAAATTTCTGGTAATCCATTGTTGTAAATAACTGATTTAACTTTCTTACTGTCCACTGTCATATCTGACACACCTAGGGACAGCGGATTTAGGGCTAGTGAGATGAATTGTCTCTTTAACAACTAGTCATTTGTTTAAAATAGGTGGGAAATCTGTTGCACATCTATTCCTAATTTCTGTAGCTGTCTTTTCTAATAATTCCAGAGGATAACCTCTTTTTAAAAATAATAATTTAAATCAGTTATTTGCAACAATTGGAAGATAATTTCTGGTAATAGTGGCCTACACGAATTCTTAGGAGGGGCAATGTATTTTGCTCATAAAAAGGGCAATAGCATCAAGGGTATGTTAGAAAAAGATGACACCAAAATATCTCTCTCTACAACAGATAAACCCAACGGAATGTAGGTATATACGTACATGAAGGTCCTTATGTAAGTTTGAACCATTTGAATTATACTATCAGTGTACCTGGTAGATTTAACTGTTGCACTAATAATATAGTGTATATTGTGTATATTGCTTTATGTTCAGGATGTCTGGCCTTTTATATAGGCAGGACTACCAGAAATTTGAATAAACGTATTAAAGAACACTATTATGCTATTAGAATTAAGGATGAAATAATGTCTTATATAGGCGCTCTGCTAATTGTACTTTATATAAAAAAATCATTTTCTCTATTTTATGACATGTGGAAAAAGATTTAAGAGGAGGGAATTTGAAAAATAGAGTGGAAAGAAAAGAGACATTGTGGAAGTTAAAATTGGGGGCAGATAGTTCTCCAGGTTTAAATGAAATGGTGAACATAAAGTGTTTTTTGGCTGAAAGGAAAATGATTATTTGACATCAACATTTTGTTTCAGTCCGGGCAAAGTGATTTTTACCTATCATGTTTTTAACAGGTTAATTGGTTAATTAGACAATTAAAGTATTATTAGGTATTACTTTGAGTATTTATATGTGAATGGCAAAAATATTTGTATTTCTGAGGAAGTATGTTTGACGAAAGCATTGATTAAAACTGTTTACGGTAATCCAGTTTATAAATTCAAAATTGCTACAAAAATTTACCTAAACAGTGTATGGCTCTGTCACTGCAACCATCCTCCTTGACTAACTACTCCACACCATTCATCTCATGCTCGCCTAACTCCATGTCCTTCATCTATCCTCACTCATAAGTTTACTTTGACTTGTACCCTTTCTACTCTAACTTAAATTACTATTACAAATGAGGAAAATTCTTGATATACAGCAGTTATGCTGCCTCACTTACTGTTGTTACTACTCACTGAACTGACTGTGTTGATTATGTTCGAAATGTAGAATGTTCTTACTTTCTTTGTAGGTTAATCATGTACTTCATTATACTGTTAATTAATGTTTTTATAATTTGACTGTATCTACGTTTTGTTATGTTACTTTTGTTATGTTACAGGTACCAATTGAGGAGCTTTTCCCTGGGGTCTCCATTGAAAAAGGGCTTCGGCTCAGTTGGACTAACCCGGCCAACCAATGTCAAATAAATAAATAAAATAAATACATTTTCTATAGCATGGTGAGAAGCAGGTTTGTCTGATGGTAGGCAAAGTGTTTTCACATGCAAGATACACATTTTCAATACTTTCTATGTTTTCTCATAGTTAAGCAGTGTGCAAACACAAGCCACATTGAGAAAACTCTGAGAATTAGTACTGAGTCTATGAAACACACCTGCTGCTAACTGAAAATGTGGCAGCAGGTGTAGATGCATCAATACATTTCTTTTTGAGCCCAGATGACTCTGGGCTTGAATCCAGGTGTATCCGATACTTTTAAAGATTTTTAAATAAACATTGATAATGCAATGACATGAATTCTTTACAGTTCATGTCTTTCTGTGTGTTGGCATAGCACAGTGAGGTTAAGTGGCATTGCACAGAGGTAAATGCAACATTTTGCCACAGCTCACAGTCACTGTGCATTGATGCACGATGCACATCAACATGCAAACATAGAGCCCAAAAAGTGAAGGGATCCATTGTTATTTCTACTACTTATGTATGTTTTATGTGATTCTATTTTTTTGACCAGATTAAAGGTGTTAAAATGGGGTAGATAGGAAAGCGGTGAAATGGGGAGCAAGCAGGGGGGAAGAACAAAGGGAAAGCAGTACAGGAATGTGTAGGAAGGAGGTAGGAATGAACCATAGCTATCCAATAATTTAACAGTATAAACTGAAAACATACAGAATATTAACTGGATTTGAACTGTCACCTTCACAACGAGGGGTGACAACAACACAATAATGTTGTATAGCCAATTGGACCAAATCAAGTGTGTCAAGAAGACATGTGTGTGAAATGGAGAGTATGAGATGATTTTTTTTTTGTGTGGGACAGATGCCCCTTTTTTAATTCAGTAAGAGAGGACTGCTGGGTAAGGGATGCAGGTATGCCTGGGTCAGGTAAGTTGGGTAGGTGAGGAAGCAAATGCAAACATACAAGACAAGAGACAGGGATGGTGATGGACACAAAAGGTTGGGGGACACCATGACTGGGGTGGGGGAGGGGACAACGCAGGCTCATGCCCGTTAAGCTTGGAGACAGTGAGAATCGAGTTATCTTCCACTGGACTGTCATCACTGTCACCTTACTCCACTGATTCCTGGAGTGCTTGATGTCTCCTCCTCCACCCATGGACCATGAGGGAGAGCATCCTCAAAATCTGGCATAGGCATACACCAATGGTGTGGTGTACGACCCTATACTCCATCCCTGCCAACTCACTGAGGGTGATGAAATCACCACCTCCTCCACTGATCCCCAGAGGGTATTACTGCACCAACCTCCAAGGCAGTACTATCTGAGGGTGCTGGTAGTGCAGGGGCAGCAGAGGCAGTGCTGTCATGTTGGCTCCCAAACATGCTGGGCATTGGTGCTGGAGCTGGTGGAGTGGGTAGAGACTGATCCACTGGGGCTGGGCTACATCACTGTGCTGTGTAGCATTTAGTGATGTGGCACATACAGATGAGATGGAGACATTTTGATGACACATTATAGAAAATAAAAAAGAGAGAAAAATAAGGGTTTGAGTGAGAGAAAAAAGAGATACAATTAGTGCAATCATATGTGACATACAATGCATTATTACAATTAAAAAACTCTTTTATCTGAAGTATTACATTTAAGTATACATCCTCACAGATACACACTATACCACAGATTGCCAAAAGTAATCCTTGAAACTTGCATATATTGCACATATGTGTGTTCCAGTTATACAGATTACAGTTTACAGCAGGGTATTTTTGCTACTGGTATAGAGTTTTTAATTTAATGTAAATATTATTAATGAAATAACAATATTGTATTGTTGAGAATTGTGGTATTTGAACCCACAACCTCAGACTACAGCCTAATATTGGACTCTTACAATTGGTTTGTGTTACAGACTAATGCATGAATACTTGCTTTTACAGTTGGGATATGCATGTTAATTTGATACAACTCTATAAAAGACCAAAGAAGCTATCTTTAACTTTTAATGCTACAATAGAATTTTTCTTCTGCTGCATACATACCACTTGCTTCCCTCAGTCTCTCCAGTTCAACAACATGAGCTTGTCTACTGAACTCATGCTCAGTGGGAGTTGGGGAAAGAACAGAAAAGAACAGAAGAGCATTATGCATACCAGTCGTGCCTATATTTAGCTTCCTACAAGTACTCTCTTAATATCATACTAACACAGCTGTAGGATATCCACAGTCTCAAATCCCTCCAACCAATGGTTGTGAGTATCCCTTTCTCTCCTGTGTAGGTCATTAAAATGACACCTACATTGCTCTCCAGTGCATGGGATACCAGTGGCACTGGATACAGCCTGGCCCAAACTATTCCACATCTTAGACTTGTACTGGGAGCCAGAATAGTCCCCCTACAGAAGCCTTTGGCTGTGGTACTTTATTAGGAGCCCAATAAATATCCTGGACTCCTGGACACCCCACATCTGTGCCCTAGACCTGGCACCTTCCCCTCTAATACCAGCCATGTCTACCAGCTGAACTAGAGCAATGGAAACTGATGATTTCTCAACAATTCCAGTTATCGCTTTTATTGGTAGTGCACAAACCCAAGCAATGATGACAAATGTGCTTGTGCAATGTTAAGCAGAGAGCAGCAGTGCCAAGCAGGGAGGAATTAAATAATTGCAATTTGAAGGTTAATCTGACACTTAGCCTTAGTTTGAGGGGTGTCTACTGATGTAGCCTGGAAATATATACTAGAAATTTAAAGATAACTGTTAGGTGAGTTAGGTTTGCAGAGGTGCACCGGGAGCATAAATGTAATGCCCTGCGTGATGCCCACCACTGCTACCAATATATGATGGCCACCACTGCCTCCAATATGTGACATCCCCATGCTGAACCAGTAATCAAGGAGCCTCAGTTCTCACCACTGACACTGGAGAGGGACGTGCACTTGGAATACAACTGGATACACTCAGTATTTCCAGATGCAGACTTCCATGCATCAAGTACACTTTCCCTTAAGACCACACAGGGAACACACTCAGCCCATGGTTCAGATGTTTCTATACCTGTCTTCCTCCAGGTCCCCAATAACGGTCCCTACTGGTACAGCTGTAGGTTTAGGTCCTCAGCCAAGTGTCCAAACCAAGTCCTCCAGCACCCTCTCTGTGAACCCAGTGCTTCATGCCACTGCCCCAAGTAGCTGACACACACACACACACACACACACACACACACATACAGACACACACACACCTGGGAAAGGCTAGCACAGATTACCCACTCTACCAACTTTGCCCAGACTATAAGGTAGATTTATTGCCACCAGTCAGTTGCTATAAGGCTCTTAAAGGGTATCCAATTATGCTGAGAGAAGTTAATATTAATACAAATAATAGCAGCTGACCAAGACAGCTAGGTCTTCTGGAGTGGCCCACACAGTGTCGCCAAATAAATATAAGCACTATCAAGGGTTATATACTTTCTACAAGGACCAGCCACAATAAAAGTTTTAAATATATTTAATAATAAATAATAAAAGGACATAAAAATATTGAATGTATATTTACAGTATACCTCAGAGTTCAAATCATAGGCGATATTGAAATTAACATTGATGGACATATTCATACAAATAAAGAAAAAACATCTCTAAGCTAAGCTTCACTGTATTCCTGTCTGAATCTAAAAGAATTACTGTTCCCTAATAACTTACTTTGGCAAGGCAAGATGAAATATGTGAGCAGTCTTTCTAGTCAGGATCCCAAACAAAATACTCTATACTCTGAGATTTCTCTTTGTAATATCTAAAATATAATTTCCAGGAGGGCTAGCAGAATGACTTCATCTGGTCATCTGACTCTAGGTTCTCACAGTATTCCCCTTTGAAGCTGAGACAGGAATTTAGCATAGATGGCTACAATACACATCTAAATGTTTATGGCAGTGTTTGAGGTGTCCCCTCTTTTTACTGAGCTAATGGGCAATGGCTTTTTCCAAATCTAGCATTTCAGATCCTATTTACAACTGTGGAGTGGTGTTTTAATGGTTTAACTGCTCATTTACATTTCCCTTACTTTTCTTAAAGTTAACCTTTGCTGTCCTAGTGTCCTCTTTTAAAACATATACATTTAATTCAGTTACAATAATGCATGTACATTTCTTTTCATTTCAACAGGGTACACTGTTGATACATTTTAACACAAGCAAACCTCACAAATACATGTTCACCACAAGCATCTGTACAAATCAGTTTGATATACAAATGACATACAGTTCTAATCCACTTGTAACACAAGCATCTTGTATAAATCAGTTTGATATTCAAAGGACATTTTATTCTTTATAGAACTTCAGCTGGCTATCCTGACATTTGCCCATATCATCACAATCTGACACATTTGTTTTTACCTTTATACATTGAGAAAATTGATTTTGCAATGTGGGATTCAGACTTAGGTATAAGAGACAAAACATTTTTTCCACAGCATTGAATTTCCATCTTTGCCACAGAAGTGCTGCTCAGACATAGGAATCATACATGAATACAGGTGACAGTATGAACTGTTACACATGTATGTGTGATTATTAGATATAGATATAGATATAGATCCAATTGTGTATGTGTCTTAGGTAATTGTGAAGGCCATGCAAATTCAAATACAGAATTATACTTACAAAACTATAGTACACAGTATACTGTCAGTCATACATCTGAAAACACAATAATGGTGTCTCATCCATCATACATATAGTTCATAGCAACTCCACTATCTAAAGTGTTATAAGTGAGAGTGAACAAAATGGGAAGTGGAACAACATTAAAAGTGTATGGAATATCCTGTATTAGATGCCAGGGCAATGTGTATGACAGTCTACACATACACCTGTTGACACAAGAATGTTAAAATAACACTTGTCTATTTTCCAGTTCCAGTTCATTGCTATAAAATGCATTGTCACAACAGTAACAAAAAAGGTTG
The DNA here is from genome assembly GCF_019279795.1 of Protopterus annectens. Lineage (NCBI taxonomy): Eukaryota > Metazoa > Chordata > Ceratodontiformes > Protopteridae > Protopterus > Protopterus annectens. The sequence continues at coordinate 549,172,168 of NC_056738.1, read as the reverse complement.
CACACCCTGTACTAGAACCCAGGACCAGCTGTACTCCAGCCCTACACTTACAACTGTTGCCACAGGACTAGTTACATGACATTCCTAATTTAATAAAAAGTCTTAAGGTCTCTGTATTAACTGCCGTGTAATCCCACTTAGTGGGTTTGCTTAGTACTTAATAGAATTAATTGAATGTATCAGGTTTCAATTACTGGCTGTCTGGGTCCTGTCTGCAGGCATTCTGTCTGTTTTCTGAGTGGGCCAGTTGTCTAGTTTGTACATTACCATGTTTCGTGCAAATGAGATAAGCACAGCCAAACCTGAAGTTCATTTTCCTCCAATTCCTGTGACTGCACTAAGCAGTGCATGGTGCAAACACTGCCCCCCCCACCCCCAAAGAAAAACAAGAAAGAGAAGAAAAAGAAAAAAAGAGACAAGTATTTGAAATGGGGAAAAGCAATTTGTGACATAAACACTGGAAAATGTTGGTTCACATGAGATATTTCTACATAGGTCTTGATTTGAACTGTCACTCCAATGAACCTTCAAAACACAGGAAGGGTACCTTATCCCTCTTTGCCACACAAACAATTTTGCAGCAAGGAACTGAAATCATTCTGCATACAACCAACTGCAACATCATCTAGAGAAATATGAAACCATAAAACTGTTATTTGTATAGTTATTTTTGGATGTAGTGTACTAAGTGATCACACAACCAGTTATGGCTATTGCTTGCAAATATACAGCCCTGTCTTACCTCTCTGTGTTTGTTGATCATTCTTCTCTTATCTGATCAGTAATCTGAGGCATGCAGTCTGTAAGCCATTCTATATCACTGGCTTTAAAATGTGTGAGGATATTAAATGGCAATAATAACATATGCAGTTGCCAACAAATGATGGGGAGGTTGGATGTTAATGAACAGAACCTGTGAAATAGTTGTTGCTTACTTACATTTCTAACATTACACACCCATTAGACCTAGGGCAGCCTGCAGTGCTGATACATTTTCCTTTCCCCAACCATGACAATTGCTTGCAAATATACAGCTCTGTCTTACCACTCTGTGTTTGTTGATCATTCTTCTCTTATCTAACCAGTAATCTGAGACATGTAGTCTGTAAGCCATTCTATATCACTGGCCTTAAAATGTGTGAGGATATTAAATGGCAATAATAACATATGCAGTTGCCAACAAATGATGGGGAGGTTGGATGTTAATGAACAGAACCTGTGAAATAGTTGCTGCTTACTTACATTTCCAACCTTACACACCCATTAGATGTAGGGCAGCCTGCAGTGCTGATACATTATCTTTCTCCCAACCAGTAATAATTCACAGTTGCAATCCATTAAAAACAAACACTGAGGGAGGGTCTGTACTATATTTACAACAGCTACATGGAGAGAAGTATTTGGGATTCAGCAATTCTAATGAGTTCATACCTGATTTGCATCTTCACTGTGCTAACAACCCTGAATCTACACCATAAAAAGGCCACCGTGTAGCTAGGAAAACTGAAGGTAAGGAGACATGTTTATGTGAAGAACACAGAAAAGAGGCTATTACTTTGTGATATATCTGCACAGAGGATTATCAGCTACATACTGCATATGCTGGAATGTATTACCCTCTCTACAACTAACCCTAACCATAGAAGAAGAAGCTAAAAAAACTATGTTTAAATTTCTGCAATACATGTAAATATATTGTTTTTACCTCCTTACATTTTGTTATTCTAAGTATCTGCCTCCTCATAGGGTACCTTTAACTTTGTATTTCACTGTATTCATTGTTATTCTAAGTCTCTGCCTCCTCATAAGGGTACTTTTTACTTTGTATTTCACTGTATTCACTTTTATTTTGTGCCTGTAATGCATGTACATTCACATTATTTCACTTTAATTTATTGTGTTTCTCTGTTTATAAATGTTTGTACATTAGAGTCTGTGATTGGAGCTTTTCTCCCTGGGCCTCTACTGAAAATGCATTCTTTTTGACGCAGTCGGACCATCCTGGTAAACAAATGTCAAATAAATAAATAACAATTAAGAACAATCTGAAGCAAAGGCTATTACACTTTTATCTGTATTACCTATTTTATTTATTTATTTATTTCATTTGTTAACCAGGAGAAGTATAACAGGGCCAGGAGCCCATTTTCAGTGGAGGCCAAGGGAGAAAATCTCCAGACTAAAACAGTACAAATACAAATACTTGTCAGTTACAATATTCACATATAAGAAATTTTAAAACACACAGAATTCTGTTACAAGCTTAAGTGCAGATCACAAAAATGATAGTATAAAGAAAAGATAACAACTTATTCAATTTAAAATGTTACATGTGGTGTATATCAGATACAGTCTAGAAATTGTGCAAAGTCAACAGATAATGACTGTATTTACAGTGGAGCCAAATGTCCTTTGGAGAGGGGGAGAAGTAGGAACAATGACAAGATAGTAGTAATCTGAGAGAGGTAGTAGTAATGGGATGTAGATTAAATAAAAATGCCTAGAGGGGATGGGACAGGATAAGAGGAGTTAGCCAGGAGTATGATAGCAGCAGAGCCAGTAATTAGCTAGGTAGTTATGAAATAGTTGTCTAAACTCATGAGGTGTGGGGTTTTGGTGCTGGTTTGTGGGAGGGTGTTCCAGAGTTTGGTGATTTTATTGGAGTAGAGACAGTCACCATAGTAGTTGTGGGAGTAGGTAAAAACTTCAGCATAAGTTTATCAGAGATTCTAAGGGGCCTGTGGTTGTGACTAGGCTGGACAAGATTGGAGAGAGCAGGACAGTTTGAGGGTTAGTAAATCTACTTGTGGGTCATAGTAAGTTGGTTGAGAGCTATAAGGTTTGGGAGCTCCAGCCAGTTAAGTTGGGTGAGTACACTACAGTGATGTGACCTGTGTGGGGCATTTGTGGCAAATTTGGCAATTTTGTTGTAGCAAGATTCTAGCTTGTTTAGGTCAATCTTACAGAGATTAGTGAGAATATGAGATTCATAGAGGAGGGAAGAAAGTAGGTGAGATTGGGCAGTGGCAAGTCTTGCATTGTGGGTAAGATATGGTCTGGCCCTATATAGGGTGCCAAGCTCGATGTATACTTTTTTGATTGTCAGAGTGACATGTTTTTCAAAAGTTAGATTCTCATCAGTAGTGACCCCTATGAGTTTAGTATGAGTTGTGAGTACAATTTTTGTTCCATTTGAGGAGAGGATTGACAGGGAGGATTGACAGAGTTTGGATTTTGTATATTTGAAGATTATTAAGTTGGTTTTATTAGGGTTTAGGATTAGTTGATGTTCAGACAAGTATTTTTCTATAATTTGGGAAGATGATTGCATTTTTGATTGGAGTTCTAGGTGGGAGGGAGAAGACCATATAAGGGTGGCATCGTCGGTGTATTGGACAATGGTGACTAGATTGGTAGCAATGTGCAGGTCATTTGTGAATAAGATAAAGAGGAGGGGACCATGTATTGAGCCTTGGGGCACACTGACAGAGATGGGGAGCAGGGGGGAACTAGTGTTCTCTCATTTAGAAGCTCGCTGATTATTGGAAAGATAGCTGAGAAACCAGGATAGTGAAGATGAGCTGAGGCCATAGGTAGAAAGTTTGTTGAGAAATATTTGATGGGAAATGGTGTCAAAGACTTTAGACATGTGAAAAGAGACAAAGGAAACAGCTTGGCCTTCATTTACGAGATGGTGAATTGTGTTGGTAAAAGAGATTAGAGCAGCTGAAGTACTATGTTTACGTCTGAAACCATGTTGAGAATTGGATAAGAGATTATTGCTAAGGAGGTAGAAAAGCAGTTGTTTGTGGATGCACCTTTCTAAGATTTTAGCTAGTGGGAAAAGAATGGCTATGGGGCAGAAGTTGGTTAGGTCTTTGGAAGAACCACCTTTATGGAGTGGGATGATGTGGGATATTTTCCAAAGATGTGGGACATAATGTTCAGTAATTGAGCAATTATTAGTAAAGGTATGGGCTAGGTGATAAATGGGGGTGCAATGTTTAGAAATTTGTTGTATGCATTAGTTAAAAGTATACTGATGGGTGTTGTCAAGGCATTTCACAGATATATATGATTGGCAATACCTTAAAATGAAATGTTCTGTGTTAAATCTGTAGACTTGTTTCAGGGACAGTTCATTAGATAGCACTTTTAGAATTACAAATATGATTTGCTAGCAAAATGTTTCATTTGTTCATTTTTTTTTGGGGGGGGGGCAAAGCTACACTTCTGTTATGGTGCAAACAAGGATATGTTGCTATTGTTACTCTCCTCTTTTTGCATCCAACCTGTTTGTATTTCAAATCTCTAGACTGTTTGATGTTCCTCCAGTGGATAATACTGAAATGCTACCTCTTCTGTTTTACCTGGGAACAGTTATTTTGTAGTTATGTGTATTATCCTTCTGTTGTCTTTTAGGACACCTAGGACTATGCCACCCAGGCGTCTCAAACCTCAAAGACTACTTTTCACTGACACTGATAATCAGGTTGTTATTATTGACAATTTTAGGCAACAGGTTGCCTTCCTGCTTGAAAGAGGATGGGGAGATATGTCATGCAGAATGCAGATTTGGAGGCAGATTGTCAATGACGTTAATGCCATGGGTGGCCACAGCAGGGCAAATGAGCAGATACACCATAAGGCCACTGATATGATCTCATCTGCATGGAGAAGACCAGCTGCAGTTGGCCATGATCAGATGGGTATTGGGTGGGCTGCTACAGAGCCATCATTAACACCAAATGAAGAGTTTCTGTCCACTGTCAGGGATCCAGAGAGCTCCCAGAAAAGTGCAGAAGAGCATGTCCTCAACATTGGTGCCAATGTTTCAGGGACGGCAAGCATATCCCATGAAGAGCTTCCAGGTAGGCTTTTGTATATCAGTTGTTGAATACTTTTGTATAGTAAAACAATTTAAATCAATACATTACTTATGTTTCACAATAATTTTTTTGGGGGGGATTGAAGATTGCTTCAGTTAACAACATATTCTGATTCATTAGGTTAGAGTGCAGTTGTCATTCAAGTTCTTGTTGAAAGTATAGTTAATGGACATATAAATGAGTAAACGTATTACCCCCTGTGTTACTGTTAATTGTGATGATGTTGTCCTTACCTGTTGCTTAACTTCTTCCATGACCATCTGGCATGCAGAGGATACCTTTATCTGCAGATCGTAAGCCAAACATTTTATGTCAGTACTGATGAGCAATTTAAAGAAATATTTTAGTGTGAGATGATGTTAGGACTGTTGTGTGTATTACTGTACTATCTAATAGTGGCAACACTGTTATTTTGTTACAGTATATTGGAGTATAGTAGTTTAGGTAGCAATTGTTTCTGTGTTTGTTGTTTATTATCACAGGTGATCCTGACAGTGGAAGTGTGGGACTTCTACCACCTAATGTCAGAATATCAGCAGACTCTGATTTTGATGGTGGCCAAACAGTCAGGAGGTTGCAGAGGTTGAATCTGACCCTGAGGTTGACATACAGCCATCCCCTGAAATTCCATCAGACACAGGCAGTAGACCTACGCCTACCCATTCCAGTGAGCCCTCAGATATTGGACAGGTGGAGGGCGAGGCAATTGATCAGGGAAGTGTGGTTACTGCAACTTCAGTGCCTGTTGACTCTGGCCATAGCCAATGTGGGGGCGAGATGCCACACAGGAGGGTTGTTAGGGATGCTCGGAGGATGCCTGCTGTCCATCCTCCACCTGATCCAGGTGTCTCTTCCTGTACCACTCAATATATGTTTAGGGCCATTATGGAGGCACAGGCATGTTCCCATAGGTGGTCCAAAGAAATGCTTACGGTTGTAAATGCAGCACAAGCTGACATACATAACTACCTTCACCATGTTGCCAATTCAATGGATCAGATGATTGACACATTGGAATGAGTGGTATCTGTGATGGAACAAGCAGTGTCGTTGTTGGAACATCTGCTGGGATGGGGACTGCATCCTCATGGGTGTAGGGCAGCCACATCATCTGCTGTTAGCTAAAGTGGCCATGACCAACCACGCTGCCAGTGTCAGTACTTCCATTGCCCTGTCAGTGGCTGAGCTGTCCACACCCAGACATGCCAGATCTCATTGTTGGGGACAACAACGATAAACTCCCACCTCTACCATGCATGGTTTACATCTGTCTGACATACCTAGACATAGAGCTAGCACAGAGTTTGGTTGTGCTCATGCAGACACACACACCAATTTCACCTGGAAGCCCCCTACAGAGACACACACATGGTTCAGCCATGCAGCTTAAAACTCATTTTGTCTCACTGGCCATTTGTTGGTTTACCCAAATGTCTGCCTGCTTCTCTTTCTTACTCACACACTCTCCAACCTTTTGTGCCAGCCTAGAATTCCTGCCCCCCCCCCCACACACACACACACATGCACACACACACACACACACACAACATCCTGTGCAAGTGATGATAACTGTGTCATATCTCTGTTTTCTATCTTTTGGATTCAGGGATACGTAAGCTTTGTGTCTGATGCTCAGGGTGCATAGCTGACTTAGTGCATAGTATATCGGCATTTGTGATGTTGAACTAGTAATTGTACCTTTGATTTATATTGGTCTTATACAGTTAGACAGCTGATAGCATCATAATTTTCCAACTTGATTATGAATGATCTTGTAAAGGTCATGAAGTCTGAACTTGAAATGTCTATCATTACTTTCTAACGTCACTCTTTAATGATTTTCTAGTACAAATGTATGGTGCTAAACTGAGGGCATGCAGTGACCATCACTACTTTTGAGAGGTATGACTGTGTGAATATTTGATGCCTGAAGCCTACTACTTAATAATGGGTACATATAAGTCAAATAAGTCTCTGCTATCATATGTTAAGGGCATTTCTGTACAAACCTCCAACCTTTTACGTGCTTACGCTAATGAAATGCAAGGATATGCCAGTCATTCATATTATTACACAATACATGCCAGCTTCAACACTTAACTTGTAAATCCAGCAGTTGCAACAGTATTAATTCAGGGCTGACTCTGTCTGATGCAAGCAGTATACAGTCAATACATGGGGAGGTAAAGTTTGTGAGAGTTGCCTGGCATCAATGTTACTATATGTATGTGTGTATGAGGAAGATTTTAGGCTCTTAGGTGGTCAGTGAGTATGCTATGCATTGTCTCTTAGCCAATGCAAGGGCATATTGAGCACACCTACGTCTGCCCACACTCACAGCAGCTGCTAGTTTTCCCTCTGACTCCTCATCTTCACGTGGCCATGATGACCTCGGCATTGGTGGTGGAATGTGTGCTCTTTCCCCTTGATGATCCTGCTGAAGCTGTTTTCTCAGGATGATATTGTGTAGCTTGACATATATTGTGAATATTTCAGTACATGTATGTGGATTGTACTGCAGCACTCCTGCAGATGTATCTAGGCACTGGAAACACGACTTCAGCAGCCCAAACACTCTTTTTATGATATTTCTGGTTTGAGTGTGTGCCTCATTATGGCGTTCTGCAACTTCTGTGTGTGCATTTCTGATGGGTGCCATCAGCCATGGTTCCATTGCATAAACTGCATCCCCCAGGAAATTACCCTGTGGGATATCCCCCTAATGAACATCTGATACATTTGGGAAGTGTGCCAGACATGTGAGTCTTGGTAACTGCCAGGGTTGCCAGCACATTCAAGATGATTCCCTTAGCATTACACATGACTTGGCAGTTAATAGAGTGGAAGACATTTCTGTTTATGTAGAGCTTTCCCTGTTCCCCAGGTGGTGCCTTCATTTCTATATGTATGCAATATATGGTGCCCAGTACTTCAGGGTAGTGTGCTAGAGGGTAGAACTCCTGCATATTTCTGGCCCAAAATATATGTGGTCACTGGCATGTTGGAGTATAGCATTCAAGATTTGATGGAGGATCCTGGATGCTGATGCCTCTGACACCTCCAGCATGTTCCCTGTTGGTCTCTGAAAGGTACCTGTAGCTAAGACTCTATGAACTACACATACTTTTCTCTCCAGTGGTATGGGTTCCCCTTAGTTTGCCCTGGGTCTAAGTTGAGGACGACAGAGGTTGCAGAGTTCCTATAGTGTGTCTCTATCCACCTTGTAGCATTCTAAAATTTACACATCATGTACGTTATGATAAGTTATCTGGAGTCTGAAAAGTATTCCCCTTCTTGCACTTTGTCTATCAGCAGCAGGAGCAGCATAGGCTTCAGCCTGTTGCACATACACATGAATTAAGGCAACAGCAGCCACTAACACTGTTTCTGTGTAGACTCTTTTCTGGGGCTGTATTCCAATAGGTTTTGGAATTCCCAGGAAAAATCAGTATTGAGTCTACATGGTTGCTTTTTAGCTTGTTGAATAGCTCCTCCATCTTGGATTAGTTGATTAGCATACAGTTCATCTGCTTTTGCTGTAATTTGCATGCCACAGTGTTTACCTTGTTTGCGCAGCGGTGTGCTCTGCTTATTGAATCCAAAATGGTGTGCTACGATGCGCAGGTGGTGCAAACAGACCATATCAGCTTTATTGAATCTGGCTGGTAATTAATAATACCAAAATAATACAAAACTAATAAAAATACACCCTGCAATACATAACAATCTCAAGAACTACAAACTACAAAGTAAAATCCAAAAATTAAAATGTTTTTTTTTTTTTTTTTTTTGCAGAAAGTCAAACTTTCCCTGCACTCCCATACCCTTACTTAAATATGAATCTGACAGCAGACAGACTAGAAAAAGTAAAAAGTTCAGTTCAAGGAGCATATTTCAGCTCCTGTCTTTCTCCAGTGTAAGGTGATCCAGCAGACAACAATTTGCACAACAAAACATCAAGCAAACCATTGAAGGCAAAAACAGTTTTAAGGAGACACATTTCAAGCAAAATAATAATGGGCAAAGAAAATATGAGCAAAGCCAAGCCAGACTGGAGAAGGTAAATTCTCTAGGAGTTGGCCCTTAAAGTAGTCTTTTCCAGGTGCATAACCTTGCATTTCTTTTTAATTTGCTAGAACCTTCTTACTAGTTGTATATGCCATTATAATGCTGCCTGTGAAACTTATTATTAAGCCTTTCACAGCAAGAGGTTCTCCCGTTCGATTCTCGGCTTGGGTTGGGAGTGCCTTCTGTGTGGAGTCTGCATGTCCTCCCCGCGGTCGAGTGGGCGTTCGAAAGACATGCGTTGAATGGGCATGCCTTCATTGAAGGTTGGGCATTGGGCTGGCAACTCAACACCATAAAAACCAACTGCCAATCATTAGTGGACCGGAGTTCCGCTGTGGCGGCCCCTAAACGGGAAAAGCCGAAAGACAAACAACAACAACTATATTTAACAATGATAAGCTCTCCACTTCTCAGGTATGGGGGCCAGAGCTAGACACAGCAGGTCTACACTTACAAACTTTATCCTAGGAATATAGTGTATAAAAAAGCAAATATCTGATGATTACATATCTGTGCAAGATTAAACAGAAAGGTATGACTTTGACAGCAGCATAATTTCCAGGTAACATCTTTGTCTTGATTTACTGTTAGCTTAACTCACCAAAAGGATAATCAATTATATAGGACCCCTACCTGAAATGAAAATAAATAATCTGGCATAAAATATTAGTTTCTTCTTAATTCTGAATACACTGTCTCTTTGATGAGCTTTTTCCCAGCAGGGGCTGCAGTGGTTTTAAGATAAAAATGAAGAAAGCCAACTTTAATCAGGCAATGAAGTTGTCCTTAACAACAATTATCACTAAAATGTATCTCCCCCTTCATGCACTCCACCCTGCTCTTCTTGATTTGATAATACATCCCTCCATCCTTGAGACAGTAGGGGGTTCTTTCTACAATAATCAAGCATCCCAGGAATAATTTTAATAATACAAAAATGTTCAGCCATTTATGTGCACATTAGTTCTGCATTAGTCACAGTTATTAATTTTAAAACAAATATACCACACATTAAACAAGTTAATGCATCCTTTTGTGTACTGCACAACAAACACTCTGAAGATAATATGTGGCAGTCATTTCAAAGTGCCAATTCAGATGTTGATCTGATCATGATTGTACAAGATATACAGGTGTGTCTGCATGCAACAGTCAGGCATGTATGTATGTTTATGTGTGTGTATGTGTAAATATACATCACACACATGTGCACACACACACACACACACACACACACACACACACACTCACACGTACTAAATATATATATATATGTGTGTGTGTGATATGTGTGTGTGTGTGTGTGTGTGTGTATATACACACAAGCACATATCCACATATTTATCTATATATGTGTGTGTGTGTGTGTGTGTGTGTGTGTGTGTGTGTGTGTGTGTGTGTGTGTGTGTGTGTGTGTGTGTGTGTGTGTGTGTGTGTATGTGTGTGTGTATGTGTGTGTGTATAAAATTGTTTCTTTATAAATGATGCACGTATTGCTGCTTTAAATGGTAAGATACTATTTTGTATTGACAGAAAGGATTTCTGTACATTTCAGTTAATTCAGTTAATAGACAAAATTATGCAAAAAAAGTGATGTATAAGAAAGATGGCTGTAGCCCTGCCTATTCAGATGGCCTTTCATATAGGGGAACTGTGTCCAGGAACATGGGTGCTGGGTCATGTGCTGAAGTAAGTGGAATTGCTTTGAATTATACTTAGAATCTTCGAATCCAGAGAAAGGAGATAGTTACTTGGAAGCACCTCCATGTTATGGGCATTAATTCCTACCCAGAAGATAATAACTGGACTTTGTATGAGAGGCCATGTCCATTTTTTATAGGACTATGAGACTTTAAAAGAAAGAAGACATTTTATATTTTTCATTTTGTTAGCATTACAGAAAGTTATTTCCTTTGGTGCACTTCTTTGTATAATAGAAGAGCATGAGGGACGTCATCAGCATTAGTAACCGACTCATAGCAATCAAACACCAGTGCAAGGATAGCGCTGTATACATAATCTCAGCCTATACCCCTCAGCAGGGTTGTAATAGTAAGGAAAAGACTGTATTCAGGCAGCAATTTCAGGACCTTCTAGATAAAGCAGGACAACGTGAATTAATATTGAAAATGGTTTACCTGAAGGCACATATCAGGCCAGACAGACAGAACAGGATATGAAGAATGCCTCAGTCCACATGGGTGGGACAACAGGAATAAACAAGGACAGGCCATTCTAGACTTCTGTCTGGCAAATGGCTTAGCAGTGGCCAAGACATGATTCACCAAGACAGACAGTCTTGGATGACATTATAGAAAGTTATTTCCTTTGGTGCACTTCTTTGTATAATAGAAGACAGTTAGGGACGTCATCAGAATTAGTCGCATGCAAGAGTGGCCATCATGCAACTCATGTAGACTTCCTCCTAGTAAGGAAAGGTCATTGAGGTAGAATCAGTGATTGCAAAGTCATCCCCAGTGAAGCAGCTAGCCCACAGCATAAACAGAGACTAAACTGAAGATGTGGAAGTTGACTGAAAGAAAGCACAACAATTCAAGCAATTACTCAGGACTCCACCACCTCAAGAAGAAGAGGAAATAGGTGGAGATATAGAAGAATGGCAGCACCTCAAAACAGCATGTGTGAGGACTACAGAACAGATAAGTAGCTGAGACAGGTATGGAAATTAGGTGCATAAGGAAAGCTGGTGGTGGAATGCAGAAGTCCAGGAAGTCACCAAACAAAAGGAGTGCAGAAAAAAATGAGAGCTAGAAAAGACAGACCAGGTTAGGAAGGAATACTGGATGGCTGACAAGGAAGACAAGAGATGAGTTGTAATGGCAAAAAACAAGGCATCAGAAGCACTCTCCCAGCTCCTGGAAAGTGGCTTGGTAGATGGCACAAAGAAACGCTATCGGGTTGCAAGGCAAAGACAGAAAGACAAAGAAGATAGTCAGAAACCCTTCATAAGGGATGCCAGCAACAACTTGCTCACCAGTTCACAAGACATCAGAGGCAGATGGAAGGAGTACTTCCAGGATCTTCTGAATGAAGAAAATCGCACAGAAGCAGTACTGCCCCAGGCACAGCCTATGATGACTGAAGAGAAGGAGCCCACCATAGAAGAAGTAAGGACAGTCTTAAGGAAAATGAAGTCAGGGAAAGAAACAGGCTCAGATGAGGTCACAGCAGATGCAATCAAGATGTTGGGTGAGATAAGGGAGAAATGGCTCCTGGGGGGTACTCATAGAAATATGGAGAGAAATGCTTATCCCATATGACTGGAGAATAAAAATACTAGTGCCAGTGTACAAGAACAAATGGGACATCCACTACTGTGAGCAGAACAGAGGTATCAAACTCCTGTCACATCGCATGAAAGTTCTGGAGAGGCTGACTGATAAAAGAATACACAGAGCAGTAGAAAGTAAGATGGGAGATAAGCAGTTCAAGTTCAGATCAGGATGCAGCACAACTGACCTGATGTTTAGAATGAGACAGATAATTGAGAAGAAGCTAAAGGTGTGGAAAGGGTTCGGCTGGAAATTTCTAGACTTGAAGAAAGCATACATCAAGGTTCCAAGAAAGTTGATTTGGACAGTCATGTAGTAGTTTGAAGTCCAAGAAACATTAGTAGAATTAGTACAGGCTATGTACAAGGACCCAATAACTCATGTATAAATAGTGTTCAGTCTCACAGAGGCGATCTCAGTGGGAGTGAGCGTGCATTAGGGTTCAGCTCTAAACCCACTGTTGTTCATACTGATGATGGACTATATTAGCCAAAATGTCAGAGGAAAAAGATCAATATAGACAATGTGGCATTACAGGCAGAGTCACAGCAAGACTTCAACAAAGGATAGGGGAATGGCATGCAAAACTGCAGGCACCTGGGATGAAATTGAGTACAGATAAAACAGTTGTAATGGCAACAAATGAGGGAAATAAGAAGCTGAGAACTGAGGTAGAAGGGAAATAGTGGAACAGATTAACAGCCTCAAGTATCTGGGAGGGGAAGCAGAGGAGAAAGAAAGTCTGAATGAAGAGGTCAAAGCTAGAATCAGAGGGTCTATAGCCAACTAGTACAAATTGTCAGAGTAGTGTATGACAGTAGAATGCTAAAGAAGCTGAAAAGTAAGGTGTGCAATACAGTGGTGTGACCAGTACTATTGTAAGGAACAGAAACTTGTGCAGTAAAGGCAGAGCAGTTGAAGAAGCTATAGGTGATGAGATGAAGTGTCTGGGATGTGTGGGACAGACAAAGAAATGAAGATATCAAAGCAGAAGCCAAAGTAGCTCCAATTGCAGAGAAGGTCAAAGAGAATAGATTATCATGGTTTGGGCACATGTGCAGAAAATTTGGGACAGACAGAAGGTAGGCAAAAGAAAATGAGGGTATCCAGCAAAGAGGTGGATGCATCATGTGAGAAAAGACCTCTGACAGTCAGGCATTACTGATGAAGAAGGTATAAGAATGGCATTGAATCGAGAGAGATGGCTGCAGTTGATATGACACCCCAACCCCATGTAGGAAATGGCAAAAGGGGGTCGTTGATGATGATGATGATGACTTCTTTGTATAGCAAGAGTCTATACCATCGACTTTTAGTTGATTTTACAATAAAAGTGTTTATTTTATGAACTCATGGACTTTGGTGCATTAGCTTACTACATTGATGGATGCAGCAGGCATTTTTTGGTACCAGTATTTATGTAAAAATTTAGATTTTCCTTTCACTGTTTGCAGAGAGTCATACTATTTTAATCAGTTTACCCCACCAGAAGAAAGCATTACTGTGCTGTTGCTAACTGGTTAGTCCTATGTTATGTGCTGTGCTGCTGTTGAGTGGAGTGCTCCTATGTCATGCCTGTCCGACTGCTAAGAGGATCACAGCTGAGCAGCTCAGAAAAGCACAGCCATTGCTGCTGATGGCATTGTGTCCATTGTCACAGCAATGTCAATGCTTAAGACAGTTCCTCCACTGAAAAACTGACAAGAAAGGAAGGAAGATCTTGAGGCATATCTGGTGACCACTGATCAGTATGCCTACCAGGAGGGATGGGACTGGAGTAAACAGGATAGGATTCTTTCAGGTGAGCTTCCAGGAAAGCCTTTAAAAGCCTTCATGGACTTGGAAGAAAAGTGATCTTCAGGACTATGAAAAAGTAAAAAAGGCATGTGTAACCTGAGCTGGTGTTACTTCCGAGATACAAGCTCAAAAGTTACATAGCTAGATATTTTCTCCTAACAAAATGGTGGTATCTCGGTTATGCAATCTAAAACATATATGCAAATTCCGGTTAGATTATGTCAATATACTATATGTAAAATTAATGCAATGTTAACCACAGATAAATTTAAAAGGGCTTTGCCTGTTACTTTATGAAAGTGAATATTTCAAAGTGATCCTAAGGATACTGAATATTTTATTATGTGGTAGAGAGAGATTGTTATGCAATAAAACTGAGCAATCTAGACCTATGGTAAAGCACTTGTCAGATTCTAGTAAGAAAAAATATCAAGAGTAGGCAGACTATTTATTTGTTGGAACAGAGGCCATATATATTTTATATAAGTGACGGTGACATTGTTATACCTTATGCTATGAAATGTGATGAACTGTCTGCAAGAATAGTAGAGTCAGTCTTTTGCTATTGTGTTACAGCAAGGTTGATTAAATGTAATATCTTAACTAATAAGTGGTTTGTATTTGGGGAGACAGAGAATAGTATCCCACAACTCAATTAGAGCTATAAAGTGTGTTTAAGAAGATCATTCATTGTGTTTCATTAGTTCCCAATTAAACACTTGGCATGATAAAAGGGAAAAATATCCCGTACATAAAGGACTTATGGAAGCAATGGGAAGGAGGTATTCTGCTTGGTAGACCACCTTAGCAATATGTGGAGGGAAATTAGCAAATGAATAAAACAATAGATGCATCCCTACCTAACCTGGTAAACAGGAGAAGCAATCACCAGACATGTGTAAGAGCAAACAAGTCTAACAAAGATAAAGGAATAGTGTTAGAAAGCCCTAAAGGTACAAAGATTTGATTAGGTTACAGAAAAAAAGAACCATCACATTTCCAAAACAAATTTAAAGCGCTAGATCAGTATATACCTATGGAAGGGCAGTCAGCAGAAACATAGGCAGAAAAGGGAAGTGAGTTGTTACACAATAAAATATTACAGACTAAAATGTTTCAAAATATGAAGTAGAAGTGACTAGTAGAAAGTGAAGATAAGGAATTACTCTCTGAAAAGATGTATTCCAAAAACTGGAGTTAGGAAGTACACCAACTGTTCAACCTGGGAAGAATTGTAAACTATGTCAAGCTAAAACAGAAAAGTTCAGAAATGATGAATTCTAAGCCAAAGGTGAGTGTTGATGAAAAACTTAATAAGAAAGACTTTAGTAGTATAGAAAAATAGGAAAACACAGTATACTGTTTGAGTTCTAAGCCCATTTCTGTCAGTGTAAGAAAAGACCATAGAAAACAGGTGCAAATAAAGAGAAAATACAATTAAGTAAAGTTTGCTCTATGATACTTCTAGCAGAGAAAGAGCAACTTATGAAAGGAACGACAAAGGAGATGGTAGTATATACTAAGAGGCAAAATAACACTGAACCAGGTCTTAATGATACTCCTGTTCAGCCAAAATACAGCAACCCTAAAATGAAGAAACAGAGTTCTGTGCATAGGGCTCATAAATGAAAAGAACAAGAAAAAACAAATAAGGCAGAAATAGCAACAGAAGAATATTGGTATGAGCTGTTTTTTTTTTTTAAAGATGATTAGACAATGAGACCCCAGTGATTTTACTGGCAGATTAGAAGTCAATGCCTCTACCCTCATGACAGACTGGCCCAGAGCCAGCCAAACTCCAGGTAAGCCAGACAAAATTTTAAAAAGGCAAAGTGGGAAGGCGACACTTTAAGCAAAGTAAGTATAGTACAGTTGCAGAGTAAAAAGTTGAACACAGTTTTCCTAATTCTTTCCCATACTTCAAGGTACAAAAGGATTTGTTGTACTGAGTAAGTAATTACAGGTAGGAAGTAGCATGTCAGCTATTAGTGCCCAAACACTTCAGAAAACTAGTGATGAGGTTAGCGCATAGCCATGTACTAGGAGGATACCTAGGGATGGAGAAGACTAAAATACAGACCCTTGCAAGACTTTTACTGACCAGGGGTAGTGATGGAAATTAAGAAATTTCATGCTGGATACCCTGAATACCGGAAGGCAGCCTTTCACTCAGGCTTCAAAAATCCTTTGATTCTTATGCCTGTCATAGAAGTTCCATGGGATTGTGCTGCTATGCACATTGTTGGTCCACTGGTATAATACAGCAGTGGCTTAAGCAAACTAAACTAACTACCCCTGCATTATTCCCTGATGTACAGCTACTGCTAGATCTATATCTAGGGGGTCAGTGTTACTATTTTCCAGGTTAGGAATACATAAGTAAGTACTCACTAACAACTGTGCCAGTGGTTTAAGGTCAAGCAAAAAAAAAACATTGTGCACCACTCCCAGATGGGTAGATTAGTGGTGGATTTTAACCAAAACATTTAAGTCCACGCTAACAAAAGTTATTAAAGAAGATAATGCAAACTGCGACCGGTTAATATCATTCTTCCTGGCTGCAATTAGGGAAGCAATACAAAGCCTTAACATTCTTCATTGCTTATCAGCTGTTTTATGGCAGGCACCTGGATGGACTGCAGGATAATTCCAGAGAAACCTGAGAAGTAGAGGCACCCCAATTTGAAAGTGCCATAGAACACTATATCACCTTACAATATAGTATGAAAGTAGTAATGCTCATCATACTGCAATTCATGGTTAAAAGTCCAGGCCACATGACAAGGTTGTATAACAGCAATGTAAGAACCAGGGTCTTCAAAGTGGGAGACCATGTGTTTGTTTTGTTCTCCTCTGCAGAAAACAAATTTCTGATTTAATGAAAGGGTCCATATGAAACAGCAGAAAAAAAATTAAATGATGTAAATTAGAGGAGTAAACTAAGAAGTAAGAGAAAACAAGAAAAAATATCACATTAACATCCTGAAAGCATGGAAAGAAGCACAAACCTTTGTATTAAGTTTAGCAGCACAGGCTAATAGATTTGAAGAAAGAAAACAGATTGTGCCCACAATGTAAGTAAATTACACAGTATCTAATCCACAGAAACAAAGAATTGTTTAAAAAAAATACTATACTGAGACCATTGCAGGAAGAAGTCTATGCCAGTGGCATACAGAGAGAGAGCTGTCACCATGACCAAGGTGACCCAGGTTAATTTAGCAGCTGAGGCACTTGACAGCACAGACAGTGAGGAGGGGCCTGCCGCTCCTGGGGGGGGGGGGTTAGTGTGTGCACTTGGATCTATTCCCTCTTTGATCCCTGTAGTAGGAGGAGGATGCATGGGAACCTTGTCTTTGAAGATGCAGGATCTGCCTGAGCTGCTGTGAAGGTATGATGATACACCGCAAAGGTCCATTATATCTACTTTTTTGGATGCAGCAGGTGTGCATGAAGGGAATAGCATGGTTAAGTGCATTAGAAAAACACTCCTGGTGAAAGTGTGATGCTCCCTCAGAGGGCCTCAATCTCCTAACTGGCCCAAAACTATGTGTCAGAGATAATCCTGGGAAGTTGCTCAGACCTGGTAAATAAGAAGAGGCTCCTAGGGGCAGTTGATGGTCAGCTTTGGAAAGCCAAAAATGCGCTCCCCAAAATTCTTAAAATATGGATGATAGACAAGTCAAAATATGAAAAGAACAGACCAGCAGCTTTAGTCCTAAAGCCTGATGAAACAATCAGATTCTGTAATGATTTTAAGAAGCTGAACGGCATTTCAAAAACTGATAGCTATTGAATGCCTAAAACTGATAAACTAATAGGCTGAGGAAAGCAATATTTTTGATCTATTAACAGGATAACCAAATCCTCTAAAGGCTGAAACCAGAGGAAAGACAGACTCTTAAACACCAGTGGGCTTTTTCTAGTACACTGTCCTTCCTTTTGGGCTACATGGTGCTTTTGCATCTTTTCGAAGATTTTCGAAGATTTATGAATGGCTTTCCAAAACCCCAAGTCAGTTATGCTGCCACTTACCTAAACAATGCAATAACACATTTAAGGGAGTGGGACGCCCACCTAACTAAGGTACAGACTCTCTGAGACAAGCCATATTAACTGCTAATGCCTCAAGAGAAAGATACGCATAAGAGAGGTAACATATTTATGTTATTCATTGCTAAGGGGATTGTTAACTCCAGGAAATTAAAACTTGAAACTATAAGAAAATTAAATATTCCTGGCAGCAAAAAGGAAGCAAAAGTATTATTTGAGTTAGCTGAGTACTATTTTAAATCAATGTAGTTACATTCTTATAGATTTGACCAAAAGGATGATGCCACTTAAGGTAAAGTAGACACTAGCGACAGACAACGCTTTTAATCATCTGAAGAGAATACTATGTTTGCAGCCAGTATTGGACTAAACAGATTTTATATATGATTATGTTATATACCGATGCATCACAGATAGGCCTAGGGAAAGTGTTATCACAGACCTTTAATGAGTAAGAACATTCCATATGCAGTTTGAGTGGAAAATTTAGTGGAACAGAAGCCATTGTATTCCACCACTGACACGGAATGCTTAGGACTCAAGTTGGCATTATCTTCATTAAAGTACTACCTTCTTGCCTGAGAACTGATACTTGTCACAGACCATGCCCCACAGTTATAGTTGAGCAGACAGTAAAATGGAAGCACAAAACTATATAAAATAGCTCTTTCCATGCAGCTTTTTGAATTCATGGTGACACACCTGGCGAGGTTCAACCCACTATAATGCAGATGGCCTGTCTAGGTCTCACAGCACAACTATTAGGCCCAAAACAGAGGGTTTCAAGGTTGGAGGGGTCATTGTAATGTAATATGATGGTTCTTGCAAGAATGGTATCTCTAAATGATGTATGTATTGTGTACAGATATCATAGACAGAACTCTTGCTTTAAAATGATGCAAATATTGTGTGTGAAGACTATAATTAGAACTGTTGCTTTAAGTAGTCACATGCCATTGTACATTAAGCAGACACAATTTCTGGATGGCTCAGCTAACAGAACTAAATAGGAAATAAAATTATGTATAGTAGAGAGGACTGTAATGCTAACAATTCAGAGTGAAGCTGTCCTCCCAGAAAGTGGGAATTCTGTGCCTTGAGCATGCTACAGTAAGATGAATTGCTGTGGATTATACCTGAGGAAACCTGGACATCTTCCACAGATGAATTTAGAGACAGCAAAGTTTCCTGGAAACGCCTGTGTGTTGTAGACACCCATAAAAGCCTAGTGATACCTCCAGGAATTTCTCTAGTTATATCACACTAATGCCTCTAGGCATCTAATACTGTCTGTTCCTGTTTACCTTAATAATTCAAAAACAATGTTACAAGCTAGCTATCAGCAGATTTCATCTTAAAATGATGTGCGACACAACTCCAGTGATAACTGTCCTCTTTCTAATGCAGCTACAGAGATATGTATTTTCTGTTCATATACCATTGATTAGTACTGTCATAGTGTTCATATTTCTCTAAATATCTCAACAACCAAGTGACATGGACAGAGCTGCTTTGCCTCTTATGAAAGTGTATAGGTAATGGAACAGAATGCTGCTCATAGTGAGTGTGTTTAATTTCAATGGTTATTGAGATATTGTAATTTGTTTGCAAAATATTAGAATATTAGTATTTATTTATTTATTTATTTTATTTTACATTTGTTAACCGGGAAAGTCATACAAGATATAAAAACAATATGAAGAAGTGATTTGTATAAAACTAATGAAAGGACTACATTGTATCAATACAATCATCAGAATATCACATATGATAGCATGATCAGACAAACTTGAGGAGAAATTAGTACTGTAGTATAGAGATAGAAAGCAGGATATAGAGTGGGTCGGAAGTATTTGGGTAGAGCAGGAAAGCATTTATGTGATGCAAGGACAGAGCCAGGAATGCAGGAGGTGTGATTTAAGTGATCTTTAATTCTTTTAGGCACAATGATAATGCTGAAAAGCAGAGTTTATGGCGAATTTTGCAATCTTATTGTAACATGATTCTAGTTTGTTCATGTCTGTTTTCTTAATGCAGGTTAGGATAGGAGATGCATACAGTTGATTCGTGCTTGGTCTGTTAGGAAGTGTTTGTGTTTATACAGTGTTCGTGATGGGAGGAGAGATTGGTGGCCATTTTTGGAAGTGATAGTGAAAAGAGGGGTGTGCATGTGTGTGGAGGTGTGTAGTTTATTAGTGAAAATAGTGAATAGTAATGGACCTAGTATTGAGCCTTGTGAGCATACTATATGGTGATGATAGTTAAGGGTGATAGGGTTCCTTGCCATTTGAAAGCAGTTGTAGAGGGGCAAAGGATAATGATGGACAGGGGCGGTAGATAGATAGCAATGGCGGTAGTTTGATATCATATAAGCCTCTTTTATGGAGGCGGTTATTCAGCTGCTAGTTTTAGGAAATTAGTGGATAGGCAGCATACAGAGTGGTGGGTTTTGAGTTTTTTTGATTAGCTTTTAGCTATGTTGGGTTGGGAGAGGGAGGGGTGAAAGGTGGTATATTATATGGTCCTTAGTGGGGGTGGATGTTGGGAGGGGGGGTAGTAGTTTACCCAGGTTTTAGAAGAGTTTAATAGCTGCCAGAATTTTTGGGATTGCGAAGTTGTTGATAGTTCGTAAGCCTTTTGTTCCCCTCCTCAGCCAAGGAGCATAGTTTTTGTGGATTTACCTTGTGCGTTTCTAGTTTCCTTATATAGTATGGGTTTGAAGGAAAGTGGGGTAGTGATGCTGAGTGAGTCTGGAGAAGACAACCCATGAGATAATTTTGACTAGAAATTAAACTAAAGTCCAATCAAGAGTTAGGGAAACTACAAAGGATGTTAATTAAGTGGGGTTTGTAGAGGTTGGAGGTTGAGTGTGTTTTAAATAGAATAAGTCTTTGGAAGTTATAGCCTGATGGAAGAATTTCTTGGTTCTGGATGCACTGGGGTGGGTGGGTGGGGGGGGGGGTAGGGAGGGTGATGAGAGCCAAGAGAAGTTAATGAGCGGGAAGGAGCCGAAGGTGAGGTGGCTTAGGAGAAACAATCAGGGAGCAGGACTGCAACTGCAGGTAACAGACGGAAGGATTGTAACTTTTGTGGCTTCTGAACTAGTGGTGAAAACAAAAGTAGGGGGGAGAGAAGTTGTTAAGTAGGAAAACTTGGTGGAAGAGGGGTGCTTCCAGCACTAGTATACTGTGCCACATAATAGTATAATACTGTTATATGTGCCTTTAGAGCTACATACACTGGAGTTGTCCGGTATGATTTCAGTTGTGCCTTTTTTCTTTGAGGGTCTTTTTGTATGCCTGGGAGCAGGGTATCTTCACCTCTCCTCTATGACAGGGGAGGAATGACCAAAAGTACTACCTTATATGTAGGAATTTAATAGTCAAAGAAATAGAGAAAGAAAGAGATTACCAAGAGCAGGGAGAAGATAGATAGGCAGGAGGTGTGACCTCTATTGTGTGTGTTACAAAGGGTAGAGTAAGCGGTAGAGGAAGAAACAGTTGTGAAAATAAGGATAAATGGGGAACATGTGAGGGAATTGCTTGTAATAAACAGACATTACAATTAATACCGAATACATAAGCAAGCGTCAGAGAGTTCCATTTATAGAGAATCTAACTTTTTATATATTACAGTCGCTAAGGGTTTAACAGTAACAGGCTAAATAAATGGAGTGTTTCCTGTTAGTTCTTATATTGGGTGTTATATGCCTTATATGCTGCAGAGAACCACCCAACAGTAAGAACAGATAAATTGGATGGATATCTAAAGGGTCAAGTCTACTATGTTGTTTAGCACACAGCGTTTTGTAGCATGGTGGGTTAACATCACAAGCTGTGGTTTAAATTGCATTGTGTTCCAACAACCATAGAGTATACATTTAAAACACACATTAAGGCAGAATGATTCACATTAAACAGCTTCTGATTCAAAAAATGGGCACAGGGAACACCAGTGGTCAGGAACTATTGTAGTCCTATCAGATAAGGAAAACAAAAGCTAGAGAAGTTGTTGTTAAGTAGGAAAACTTCTGTTAGGGGCAGAGATGAATCCTAATTTGTAAGCCTTTGTAGTACTTACAGAGTTTACTGTGGCTTACAAATTACAGTTAAAGGTATCCAGTCTAATGAATACTATTGCTGTAATTTGTTTGAACTGTGAAAAAAGAACTTAATTTTGTAAAAAAAAGTTGCGGATGCTACCATTGGAAGTTAAAGTACAAATTTCCAGAACTCCACTGGAAGGAATGAGTTCATTCCTTTCCAGAAGGGAATTTCTAGACTTTGCATGAGATATTATGTCCCTTTGTATAAAGGACTGTGACACCAAAAGAAAGCAAGAACACATTCTAAACCTCTGGACTCTGGTGCATTAAAATGTCACACTATATGTATATGCGCACACACACACACACACAAACACACACACACACACACACACACACACACACAAATATATATATATATACAGATATATATATATATATATATATATATATATATATATATATATATATCAACATATTATTATTGCCTTATCTGACAGTCAAAACAACAAATGATCAATGTATTTTGATTTACTGCCAGTTATATCAAAACAGTCCAGAGTGTTGGACTGAAATTGCACAGTAGTGGTGTGAAGGAGGCTTGTGTTTTCATTCACTTGTCCATGTTCACACGCTTAGTAGATATAGTGTTCTGTTGTGTATGACTGAAGTAATTTAATGTTGAGCTGAAAACACCAACAAAAAAGTTCAAGCATACACAATACCAAAAATGAAAAATATCAAATGAAATAATATCGAGAATAGAAAACCATTTCCTTTCCCGTTATTAACACAAACCCCCCTCACAAAGAAATGTTTTTATGAACCAAACTATTTCATGTGTTGTAATTCCTTTACGGCTATAACCTTGTGATACATTTAAGGTGACTGGGAGGTGTAGAGTGAGGCTGGTGAGCCATTTTATTGACTGATACCTATTGGACAAGTAGCTTTTGAACCATAGAATGGTGGGTTGAGATAGACATAGTGAGGACATTTGAAGTAGAAGTTTGCTGTGACAAACTATATCAAAAGCTTTAGACAAGTCTACAAAAAAGGGGGAGACTAGTTTGCCATAATCTGTAGCTTTATTGACAGTATTAGTAAAGGTTAGAAGTGCAATGTTAGTACTATGGGAGGATCGGAAACCGTGTTGTCTGGGGGATAGGAGTTCTTTCTGCAGGAGATAGTTTAAAAATTGTTTTTGAATATAGTTTTCATATATTTTGAAAAGGGGGGATAAGATTGTTATAGGTTTAAAGTTAGTGTTGTCTGTTGAATTTCCTGCTTTGTCTAGAGGGATAATGTGTAATTTGCCAAAAGCAAATTTTCTCTTAAATTGTATGCACAAGGTGCCCAGAAAGATCTCTGGTTATAGTAGAACAACCAACTTCTTTTCATTCATTGTAATTCCCAGAGAGATGAAAAAAGGGCATTAGTTAAACTCAGGTCGTCTAAGAATTCCTATGATTGTATCTGAGGAAGTGATCTTCTACAGAAGGGCAAAGATGAATCATACTTTTCTGGAAGCCTGCAGTAACTGAAATGAGGTATATTTTTCATGTACAGTATCACAGTTTACTTTGAGCAGGCATTTGTTATTTTTTCATATTTAGCAAGCAATTAATGCAATCAAAAATGTTTAAAAGATAGCTATCAGATTACAAAACACCCATTGCCTTTAACAATAAGTCAAACAGCAGGCTCATACTGGCAAAGAGCCATTTAAACCTGCAAATAAAAATGAAATAAAATAATATAATGCATTATATCATCCTTGTAAACTATTACAAACCATGAGAACTTTGGGAACTATGGAAGGTTCTGGAAAGACTGCCAATCTCAAGCCCCCAAAACGTCAAAGCATGAAGGAAAGAAAAAAAGAATAATGCCAGTTTACACTGAGGACCTCCCTGAATACCTAATAAATTAATTTAGTTAATAAACTAACTTTGAAAAAAAGTTCATTCTAATCCAAAACCATTGGAGAGACATTTTACTCTTATTCCACATGACATGTATTAATAATATCAGTCTTCTATTTCATATGTTGATTATAGGCAGTCAATTATTTCAAATTATACAACGACCCCCCATTAATATTCTAAAACGTGCACACTGATTGGTCAGCATGCACGTTGTAAATCAGAGTCATACTAGTGAAAAGATCCGGTCGCTCGGACTGTAAAGCAACGGGGAACACAAGATCTCTGGTGCATTTTACACACTGTCTCGCTATATTAAACGAGTTTAACATAGCGTGACAGCTTTAAAAAAAGTAATGGAGATCTTCCTATCTCCGTTGCTTTTTTTAAAGGTGTCTCGCTATGTTAAACTTCTTTAACATAACGAGACAGTTTGTAAAAAGCAACAGAGATCTTGCTTTCTATGTTGCTTATGCCCACAACTCTGATGTAATGCGTAAGCATATGCATGTGCAGTACATCAGAACTGCCGCGGATACCAGACAGCTGCAGAAGGGCAGCAAGGAGGCATTATACAATGCCATTATTTAAGAAAAGTAATTATTTTTTTTCTTAAATGATGTCAATGTATAATAGCAATTACTCACTTCTGGGTGTGGGTAATGCTGGATTTACCCACGGTTCGCCCTCGTGACCAAACAACACCAACCGTGGGTAAATCCAGCATTACCCACACCCAGACATGGGTTATTGCTATAATATTTACCTACTGACAAAACGTCTGCACAGCATTCTGAATGACTATTAGCCTATTCAAAGAGAAAAACACATTGTTGGTTGTATGAAGACTAGCACAATAAGCTGAGGACCACCATCTTCAAAGCAAAACACAAGATAGCCAGTGCAGCTGGGAACATTGTAGTAGCTTCTTCCACCCAGAATTATGTAGGTTTTGAGTCTGCTTGAAGCCTGAGGGCCACATGTTTGATATTACAGGTTTAAGCTATATCTGTTTAAGTGATTAATCATCAAGTACTACATATGAAAGGAATTACAACACAGGATATAGTCTGATTCACATAATTTTTTCTTCATATTCACCCTCATTGAAAGGTACATATATGTATGATTTTTGAACATACTACAAATGTGTTACACACACAATAGTCTATGCATCCTGTCACCAGGTATCATTTTTCTTTTTTAGTTTCAAAGCATATCATTGATTATGTTTTGTACTTTCATTTCCACATGCAGTTCTTTATTAAATTATCACTTAAGACATAGGCAAACACATATTAACAGAAAATAAAACAAACCATATTAAAATTTCATCATTTACATACATTATAAGGTGTATATCTTTGCTTTGTTTGTAACTATCATCATCAGTCCAACATTACATAAACTGCTGAATTCCTGCCTTCCCTTAATCCTCACTCACTCCTACTACTGAACATTATTCTGCATGCATTGTTCCTACAATGTCCATTCATTTCTATGTAAGTTGCTCCTCCCCTTTTCTAAAGATCCCTCTTCCAGTTCTTTTATATGTTACAATATTTAATACTTTAAATACAGGTGATTTAGGCTTTCATTCCCATTTTCTAGTAAATGCTTTTTGACAGCCAAAAGAATTAAACTTAAGGCCTTACTATGTCTAGGTAATTCAGATCTTGTATCACAGCTCATAAATCATTTCCTTAGTTACAGTCATTTGCTCACCCAATATTTCTAACAGAGTACTCTGTAGGACATTATTAAAATCTGCCAACTCATTATACTCCCAAAAACATAGGTTCCCAGCTACTCCTTTCTTCCTGATAAAACCTCCAACATTTGCTATCTAACTAAGGAAAAAGTCTTTGAAGTCTGCTTGGGGTATAAAAATACCTATGCAAATACTTCCAAGCAAAGATCTTAAAACTTCTGAACTTTGCTGCATACTTGGGAGCCATACATATGTCCTCCCATTGTTCCCCAGTAAATTGCTTTTCTAGTCTCCCTTCTCAATCTTTTCTAACCTCCTCTGATTAATTCTTATAGATATGGTGCAATATTTTATATGCCCTACTAATTATTCCTTTTAACAGCGGCTACTGTTCTAGATTTAACTACAAAGTACACCAGAACAAGTCTTTCACTTAAGATTTGCATATCCTCTTCTCTTTGCTTACACTCTGATATCAACCCCTGGTAGGGAAGGCAGTCTCTAGCCTGCACTCCAAACACCTTCTTAGCCTCATCCCACTCTATTACCTTTCCCTTTCTAGTTGTTTATTCCCAATACCATGGTTCCTTTGCCAGTTTTCTCCAGTAAATTCCAGCCACCTCCTGCCTATCTTCTGTACCCGTAATTGCAGTCATCTCTATTGACAAAAAATCTCCTTTATCCATTCCTGTGTTGGCTTAGTTATTAGAACACGTTCTGCTACTTTATGAATATAATATTCTGCATGATTGCTGTTATTCTCCTTAACTATCAACATGCAAAATCCCACTCTCTCGTTATGTCTTGGATACCCCCCACTTCATCATTCCCCATTTCCATTTTCTATCATAACCTTCTACTTGTGTTATGTATATGATGCTTAAATGTGCAGCTCTAAAATATTCCTTCAAATCAGATAATCCTAAACCATCTTGTTCTATTGTAAGGATCAACTTATACCACTTAGCTCTTGCCCTCTTCCCCTTCCAGATACATTCCTTCAACTCTTTATTAATTATTGTCTATAACTCCTCCTCTCATTGATAAAAATATATCTAACCCATATATAAAATTAAAGTAACTAAAACGTTTTCACTTCTTGTGTCTTGCTATCCGTATCCAAAAGCAAGAGAGCTTTTAGTTTCTCGCTTTTCGTATTATAGGTTCATAGGTGGGTACTAGGCTATCTGCCCGAAGGCATGTATAAGCCTAGCCAGAATGTGTTGGCTTTCACCATCCCCTTAGATTAGTTCCCTGTGCCTCTGTCAAGCAGAGCCACTGAAGTGATCCCCGAGGTAAACGTTCTGTTTCCCATCCACTCGTCAAGGTTTCTTTTGAAGAGTGTTGGTGAGGAGCTCTGCCTAATGTAGATTGAGATCTTGTTCCAAAGCATGGGAAGTCTCTGGGACAGGAATCTATCCCTCCAGCATGTCCTATTTATTGTTGTGGTAAGGTTTAGATCCCTAGAGCGTGTGGCTCGAGGGGATAAGGTTTTCTTTAGGTGGGGCATGTCCATCAATTCTGGGTTGGACATAGCCTTGTATGTCAGGCAGAGGTCACCTCTGAGTAGGCGGTATGCAACCGAGTACAACTGGAGTTTCTTCAGTCGAGCTGCATAGGGCATCTGTTTGAGGCCATTGATCCTCTTGGTGAGGTACTTCTGTGGTCTTTCCAGCTGTTGCAGGTGTCTTGTAAGGTACATCCCAAATGGGGCATTGTACTCTAATATGGGTCTGATGAGTGATGAGTAGAGGGGCACAATGACCTCTTTTGATCTGGATGCAAACCCTTTTGTGATTAGGTGGGCCACGTAGAAGGATTTTCTAACCACTTTGGCAATGTGATTATCAAAGGTGAGATTACTATCTCCTTGGGTCCCCAGATCCCTTATTACGTCTTCCGTATTTAGGGGACTGCCACCTATGTGGTAGTTTGTGGGTACTTTGTTTTTTCCAAAGGGGATGACTATGCACTTTTTGGCATTTAGCTTGAGGCCATGATTTTGACACCAGGTATCCATCTCAGTGAGATCCTTTTGGAAGATGTCTGTGTCAGCTGGAGAGTCAATTATAGCCCCTAGTTTAAAGTCTTCTGTGAACTTGGTCAGCCATAGTCCTCCTGTGCTTGCCTGTACCTCTGAGAAGTATATGCCGAACAGGAGGGGTCCTAGGACTGAGCCCTGGGGAACACCACTTGTAACTGGTTTAGAGACGGACCTAGCTCCCGCAACTGTCACCATGTGGGTTCTGTCTGTGAGCCAGTTGGCAACCCATCTTCTGACATAGAGGTTTATGTTCAGGCTGGTGAGCTTGTCTATAATACCAGAATGGGGAATGGTGTTGAAGGCCTTAGCGAGGTCTAGATAGGCTGTGTGTACCACCTTTCCCTCATCTATAGCCTTAGTAACTGTCTCAAAGAAGTCCACCAGGTTTAGGAGGCATGATCTGCCCTTAACAAAGCCAATCTGTGTAGGGTCCAGTGCTTGGAGATTCCCAATGTCTCTGTTAATGAGTTCCATGATGATGCGCTCCATAGCCTTGCAGACCAAGCTAGTCTGTCTTATAGGGTGATAGTTCCCAGGGTCCGTTGTGGTTCCACCTTTGTGGAGCGGGATAACCATTGCTGTGCACCACTCTATGGGTACGTAATCTGTGGAGAGGCTGAGTTTGAACAGTGTTTTCAGGTGAGGGTTTAATTCGTCTTTGAGCTTGTGTAGGATGCAGCCTGGGACACTGTCTGGTCCCACTGATGCTGAGTTTTTGGCTTTGGAGAGGGCTGTTTTAAACTGAGTGTCTGTGATTTCAGGGACTCTACATTCTTCTGGTATGGGTATGGGTCCTTTTGGGGGTGAGACAGGGGTGAAGTTTGCGATGAACCTGTCTGCCAGGATGTTGGCAATATTGGTCAGTTCAGTGTATTTTGTGCAATTCTGCACTAACTCCGAGCAGATCTGGGCATTGCCACTTAGATTCTTGACATAGCTAAATAATGCCTTGTGGTTATCTTTGAAGTCCTTGGCAATTTTTCTTTCAAAACTCGCCTTGGATGATTTTATGAGGGATTGTAGTTTCTTGCTGATACTGATCAGAGATGTCTTCCCTTCTTGGAATTTTACTCTTTTCTGTACTAGTTTCCTCCTTCTATTGTATAGCTTGTTTATGGCAGGAGTCCACCAGACTGGTTTCCTTTTCTTGGAGGAGTGAGTCTTGGTTTTGCTTGGGATGGCACGATCCATGCATTCTTGTAGCTGCCCATAGAATGCATTAGTAAAGGATTTTGCAGCTTGGACAGTGTTATCCTTCAGCATGGGGGCTTTGAAACTTTCCACCTCGGTCTTAAGTAACGTGAAGTTTGCTTTTGAAAATTTTTTCATGGTGGCTTTCTTGTCCGGGGGAGGAGGCGGAATATGGATATCCAAAGTGATTTGTTTATGGTCAGATCTAACCAGCGAGGGATTGACCTCTGCTGTGAAACACCGGTCGCCCATGTTGGTGATGACCGGGTCCAATATGTTGTCACCTCTGGTGGGAGTGTTGACCAGTTGAACCAGGGTGTTTGAGTTTATAAATTATAGGAAAAATTGGGCAAGGGAGTCAGTACTTGAGTAGTTCTCCCAGTTAATGTTTGGGTAATTGAAATCACCCAATATTAGGGTGTTTGGTAGGACCATTATGATTCCCAGTGTTTCCAGAAATACGGAATGGGGACCCTGGGACATGGTGGGTGATCTGTAGCAAGCTACAATTTGATTTGCAGTTTTGCCCATTGTTAGTTGCACGTGGATGATCTCTGATGCATCGTGCTGTGCCACTAACCTGGAGGTGTGGGTATCCTTGATGAATATGGATACGCCCCCACCTTTTGTATTTCAGTTTGGGTTCTGTGGCCGAAATGTATGGTATGAGTTGTAACCTGGTAGTGCTGGTGTGCTCTCTGGAGCCTTAAACCAGGTTTCTGTTACTGCACATATATCGATTTTCTCCATACTGAGGAGTGCCTCGAGTGTGTGCATTTTGAGGTTTAGACTTCTGGCATTGAGTAGCATTACCCTCAGTTTTTTGTTACTTGTGCTATTTATGGTGGTGGGTTTGTCTTTTGAGCCTTGCCTAAAAAAGGCACTATGAGGGTGGCAAGAGCCTTGGCAAGTATTCGAAAGCCTAACGGTGACAGGTGCAAGCCATCTCTAGCGAAGCAGTGTGGCTTGTCGAGCATGTCATCCCAGGCAGACAGACACTGGATCCCCTTTGAATGACACCAGAAACTTAGCCAATTGTTGAAATCGAGAATTTTTTTCTTTATACCGTGGTATCATTCTTGGTGAGGGCAGGATGCTGCTCACGGTCAGGTCATACCAGCCTGGGCTACATGATCACAGAGCTCTTCCATGTCTCTTTTCATGTAGTCCAGGGAGGTACGGCTCAGGTCATTCACACCAACATGGACAATGACAGAGTCATATTTGTACTTGTTCTGGAGTGACCTGAGTGCTTGTGTTATGTGGCGGATCTGGCACCAGACAGGCAGCTCACAGTAACCTTCTCCTTATTCAGCCTAGTGAGTGGGACGTCAGTGTGCCTGACTATAGAGTCACCTATTACTAGTATGTTGGGTATGTTACTTTGCCTTAAGGGCTGTGATTGCATGGCACACTGGTTTTGTGAAGTATGTGTTTCATGGTTTGTGTTGGGGGGGTGGAGGTTGCTTGGATGTTTGCTTTGGAGGTCTCTGTCGGTTTTGCAGATTTTTATTTAGAGCCTCCGAGTATGTTTTTGTGTATTTATGTGTGTTTTTTGCCGGCACTAGTTTAATGGGTCTATGTAAGACTGGTGGTGTGATGCAAGTATTTCCCTTCTCCTCTTGACTGTCTGATCCAGTCTTGGGTTGAGAGAGCTTAACCTCTAGTTTGGCTGTATAACTGCATCTATCGCATGTATTAGTGTTTGGTGGTAGGAGGCAGGGGTTGTCTGTGTACATGAGGCAGTTGTAACATTGCCTCAAAATTTCCAGATTCACCAGCTGGACTGGTGAGTATACCTGAAACTGCCCTTTGGACATGCCTGGATAGGTACAGTGAACTGTTTTACTGGACGGCTGGTAAGGTCGAATAGAGAGCCTTGTCCTTCTGTACAGTACAGAAGGGTCTAGTGCTAGGGTTTATAAGTGCTTGATATAAGTTTTGAGCAAGTGCCGGGCTGAGAAATGAAAGGCTTGAATGCTTAAGTTGAAAGTCTGTCTAGTTCCAAGGGAAAAATTGAAGAGGAGACTTTGTGGAGCCGGGAATAGTTTTACCCTAGCTAACTGGTGCTGCCCGGCGTGCAAAACCGGGCAAATATGGTATTTATAGCAGGGAAATGAAAGAGATAGAAATTAGCCCAAAATGGCCAATAAACTACTAATTTCTGGGCTGAAACAACTACTCCAGGGACAGATAGGGTGCTCAAAGCTTCCCTCTCTCACAGATGAACAGAGAAACTTCCTTCTATCCAAGTAAGGTATGGGCAAACACAGAGATTTGTAATACAGCCCTGAATTCAGCACTAACCTGAAAACTGGACTATACTAGCTTAGAAAGGCAAGAAACAAGTATATATATATATATATATATATATATATATATATATATATATATATATATATATATATATATATGGATTCACTTTAGAAGATCGAATTCCCAAAATCTCGAACCTCATATTCTCGAGACGAAAAGATCGAGTTTTGGAAACTCAAACTTCTAAAATGAAACGAAAAAAAATAAAAAAGTCAAACATTGCTTTTGCAGGGGGGCTTCGCCCCACTGTGCCCCCCACACCCCCCCTACTTAAATATACCAACTCCGAGATCGCGCTACAGTGGGGAAAAGGGAAATCTCCCATATTGCGCTGTATGCGGAAGCGTAAAACAGGAGATTTCCCACTTCCTGTCAACACCACAAAAAAGATGACAACATTACGTACACACAGAGCATACAAGAAGCCTTCCTCTGTGTGCACATAACGTTTTAAGGTAAGTAAAGTGTTATTTTTTAAAACTTTACAAATTCGATATACTGAAATGTCGATCATATGGTCTCGACCATATGACATTCGAGATTTCAGTATTTCAATAATGTAAAGTGCTTCTATATATATATATATATATATATATATATATATATATTTTTTTTTAGAAAATAAAGCAGATACACTAAAAAAAAACAGTTTAAAGCACAGAAAAAGGATAATTATTGTTATATATCACAGATCAGAGTTGTAGTCAATGCCCCAGTAGTAAAGTAGGAAGAAACACAAATGCAGTAAAAGCAGATGAATAAAGTACAATTTTATATGTATATATATATATATATATATATATATATATATATATATATATATAAAACAATAGAAAACAAACAAACTGATTTAAACAAGTTACCCAATTAACCAGAAAAAAGCTCAAAACTGAGCCCTGTTCCAGCAGTCTTCAATCAGACAAGTTCTAACTGCACACATCTGCTTACTAGGCTGCAAGGGAACCTTCTCCTAAAAAAGATGGCCTGGATCAGTGCCTCAAATTATACAAACAAAGCTAGATTCAGCAGGCCTGAATCTGGTCTATGCTACAGCAACAAGGTGCACCAATTTCAGAAAGAAACAGTTCAAATAAGCAGTCACAATAAGCCTGTGACCAGAAATGCCCAGCTCAGAAGGGCAGAATACAGCCTCTCCTCCCACAAGAGTGCAGACCACAAACCTTCTTAATGTAGAATAACTGGCCTGAAGCCCAAGTGCTTAAGCCAGAACTAATTCACTTTTAGAATAGCAGACACTGGGCCTTCAATCAGCAATTCCCAGCTTAGGTCTTCTGCTTAGTCTCTTTCTTCTCACATATCTTTAGCTACCATAACAGAAGCCTTTTTAATCCATACTCCTAAATACTTCACCTTATTGTGTCCGCATAAATATGAATATTGCTGAACTGATCTGTGTGTGGGTACATAATTTATGGCTATAGCCTTTGTTTAATCTTTATAAATTTTATATCCCAAAAAGACTTGGAACTGCCTTATAATGTTCCACAACACACTGAGATGTCCTTTTCTGGATATATCAGGTACAAAGTAATATAATTTGCAAATAAGGATAATTTTTCTTGATTAACATACCAATTATGTCCTAACATTCTGAGTCCATTATTTTTCTTTGCTGATTGCTCTAAATATAAAGCAAATAAAGGTGAAAGAGGATACTCCTGCATCCAGTTCTTTTTATGCAACACAATTTCAGCTAAATTAACAGAATTCATACCTGAACACATTATCAGTATTAAAAAGTAAAACACCACTAATGCTTTAGCTGGACATATACTACATAGAGGTGTAAGGCAAGGACTTTAGTTTCAAGGATTATATAAATTTTCTTCAAATGTCATGGAGGATATTTCAACCCTACTGCTACTGGAAGAAGACAGCTGTAAAACAGACAAGCCATATTTGTTTTCCTAAACTGAATTCTCACTGGTAAAATAAACTTGTTCATATACAAATTTAGTTCAGATTTGATCAGTAGCTGGGTGGCACAATATAGCAGCAGTTAACATTGCTGTCTTACAACACTAGGTTCTCCAATTCAATTCTCAAGTGATACATTTTGTTGGGATTCTGTATGTACTCCCTGTAATAATGCAGGATTTTATTGGATGCCTGAGTTAAATCCCACATATCAAGGATATGCCATAGGTAAATGTGCGTTCCCAAACTTGCCTTTGGGTGCATGGGTGTTGTGTTAGACAGAGAGTGTGTGTGTGTGTGTGTGTGTGTGTGTGTGTGTGTGTGTGTGTGTGTGTGTGTGTGTGTGTGTGTGTGTGTGTGCGCGCGCATGTGCGTGTGTGTTTTGTGTGACAGACTGGCACTCCATCCAGAATTCATTTCTTTACCTTGTACTCACTGAGTACAGTTATAGGCTATAGCTCCCCGGTGATCTTGAATTGCCCTGAAGTGAATTAAATGGATAAAAAGTATTTTGTTCAATTTTTGTGCCATGTTTTCTCCTGTAAAGTAAAAAACACTATAACTTTGTTTCTGAAACTATTTTTACCACCTCTTATTCTACTGAGCTTGCTGATGTGTTTTTATACCATTTTTTTTTCTTTTCATAATGATTTAGGGTTTATATCACACATAGCCACGGTGGTGCAGTGGTAGCATTGTCGCCTCACAGCAAGAGGTTCTCCCGTTCGATTCTCGGCTGGAGCGCCTTCTGTGTGGAGTCTGCATGTCCTCCCCATGGTCGAGTGGCACTCAAAAGATATGCGTGAAATGGGAATGCCTTCGTTGAAGGTTGGGCGTCAGGCTCAGCACTGTAAAAAAAAAAATCTACTGCCAATCATTAGTGGACCGGAGTTCCGCTGTGGCAACCCCTAACCGGGAAAAGCCGAAAGAAGAATAAGAAGATCACACATCTGTTTTTCAATGGCTGAAGAAACAAAATCTGTTCAAAAGAGGCCTTATTTTTATTAACTAGAAATAAAGACTTTCTTTAGTTAATCTGTAAGAGCAACTAATCATTTTACTGATACTTTTTTAGCTGCTAGAAAAAAATGAGGTTCAAGTTGCATATTTGTTTTGGTAAAGAAATATGATTTTTGCATATATTCAACAAAGGATAATTCCTGATCTTCATCAAAAGCTGGCTTCTGGAGGCCGAGGATGAACCAAACAAGCATGAAAGGGGCAACACTGATTTTCAGAAAATATGGCACCTGTTGTAACATAGCACTTCTCTGAATCAAATGAAACTTGTTTTAGACAATGTTGTGATGTATAAAAGGAATTATGTTCATTGGTTAATCAAACAGAAAGAGGAATGAACCCTTTCAAACACATCAGAGGGCATACCTTTTTTGACATCACATTTTGACAGTAATATAAATAAATACAATGAGAAGAAAGTCTATATATATATTTGTGGGATTGTAATGATTATGAAAAAGGTAAAGTTAAAATTAGTAAACAAAGGAAACTAATTCTGAAAGCTACCTTGCACATAAGTGCTTCAGTTAATGATTTAGAACATGAAATAAAAGTACTAGCTAATTCTAACTGCATATTATATTTGCTCATATGTACAGACTATTGCTGCTAAACTGTTTATTTTCTAATGATAACAATGTAAGAGCCACAAAACAGTTAAACACAACTGACCCACAAAGAAGATCTTGAGGTTGTTCAACAACCAGTCAGTGACACTGGGACTGTAACTTTACAAAGAAGACCAGAACGTTGAAAAGGGAGAACAAGTAAACAGAAAGGAATTACTGTTAAATACAAAATATCATTGTTGTTTCAGTTTCAAACCAGACTGATTATAGCAATGACAACAATAAGGTAATCTTTAAAAGAGGAAATCTACAATAACCTGTTCTAGCAAGTATGTTCCTTAACACTGATGTGTAGAAACACCGATTCACTTTACATTGATTTCTGCCCATCAAAATTCATTTTAACTGAAAAAAATATTAAAACTATAATGATTACAAAAAGAGAAGAAATAGTATCTTTTTTCTGATTGCTCGACTGGAAAAAAATAACAATACCTTCAGACATAATTTGTCTGAACAGTAGTACTATTAGAGAAAGGATTTTTAACAAAGTAATGTGTAGGGTTGGGGTAAGAGACAGTCAGGGTCAGGGTTAGGGATAAAACACATTAGTAAGGTAAGGAGTGTCAGGGTTAAGGTTAGCACACATGAGTTAGGCTGTACAAGAGGCTTTACCCCCATACCAACTTACTTGTGTGTTTAAACTATAACTCTAACACTACATATTACCTTACAAAAAGCCCACATATATCACATACAGCAAAAAATACAACAAACCTATCACCTTACATAGCCCTTACTTTAACCCTAATCCAGAGACTCTGGAGCACACACTCACATCCCTTAAGAAACATCCAGACAAGATATGAAATATATACCTTTCCCTAGCCCTAACTCTAACCCCCACCACACAAACACCTGCACAGGCACTCCCATACCTAATGCAGAAAAAATTGGTATATCCAAAAGCTTCTGCATGAGAATAAAATCCACTTACCCTCACACAGCCACACTGCACACAACAAAGAAAATTCCCAGTAAAGGTTTTTCAGGGTTCCTCCATAATGTGTAAAACATTTCCAAAAATCTTCAACTGCATTCAAGTAACAAGTCACTGGAACAGCATATTTCATTTAGACATGAGGAGCTGTATGATACCTAATGCAATAGTCATCAGCGGAAGGGTGAATTAGTTATTGGTAAATGCAAATTAAGTTTGATTCCCCTTTAACAGTTCACTGCTCTACCAAACTGTAACCATCAACAAGGGTTATATTGGTTTTCACATGATGTAGCTACACTTCTGATGACTAGATGACACAAAAAAATTCCTAGATATATGAGAATAATTTTACAATATAAAAAAGACAGCAGTATTTATAAGTAAGACAGGAGTTTGTTTTGGGTTATCATTAAACCTCCTCAAAAATGTAATATGATTACAGTGGCTCTTAATCTACATGCTTATAAATTTTTGTGTATAAAATAAATTGTCGATAAAATCTTGCAAAATTAAACTGAAAAAAAAAACTGGGCAAGGTGCTGTGAAATACTGATTAACCAATGTTAGATCTGTGTTAACTTACAAAAAGCAATACTTTAAACAGATCATATAAACTTAATTAATCTCTCCCCTCATATATTTAATTTTGAAAATGAACAAATCATAATGCAGTATTAGATTTCCAACTTTGATGGAAACATTTTCAATGTAATAAATGTCTTTACTTTTATATGAAACATAATCTTTGCAATGCTTTCATCCCAAGGTCTCTGCCTCCCTTACAAAGCTATAAATCTCATCATAATCACATTTTCAAGTCTGGAAAGCATGTTGGTTGTCTATCAATCTGTCTAGAATTCATAATGAGTTTCAGTGGGATATGAAAAATATTCTATGTTGTAAGGAAAGAACCATCGGCTCGTGAGTACAATATTTTTCATATCCCACTGCAGCTCATTATGTCTGTCTATACCCCCAGCAGATTTGATGCAGATTTTTTCCTTTAATAATCTAAAACACATGATATAAGGAATTAGAAGGAACAGTGACATCATAAACTAATGTCACAGTCTGGTCTCTGATTATCAACCACACAGTGGCACACCGCTTATGCTTGGCTTAACTCAGGAATCATTGCAAATAACAACTAATGGGAAATGAAGTATATGGGACTAATTCAGGTACTTATAATGCCTAGCAGTAGCTTATGTATACTTCTGAATGTTTGTTATAAACTTCTGTAGTATAAAGAATATTTTCAAAATTTACAGTACAGTTTTGACCCTGTATTTAAATTTAATTGTTATCATGCAGGCATTATATATGTTGAAGTAGTTATTCCAGCTGCAGTGTTGGCACACACATTACAAAACCTAATAATACATGTAATTTTATCTGTAAACTACTTGTTATATAACAATTCAGAATTACCATACCTGGAATACTATATACTTTCTGCTGCAGTCACCAAATAATGATGCACACTAAATGTAAGTACAGGCTGTTACCTACATTGCTGTGGGCATAATGCCAGCAAAACATTATAAATATGGTACTATAATAAATGGATATGTTGATGACTTAGAAGTTAGGCAGATAGAAAGACAAGTAGAGATATGGGCAGATGGAGAGACAGGAATCTAGAGAGACAGACAACACTAGACATGATACAGATAGGGAGACAAAGTGTATACATGCAGGGTACTCTGTCCTACAATGTATCTAAAAACATGCAATTCAAACTGAAAGTGCCAACAAAGAAGAAAAATATCATTACTCACTGTGCTCAGACTAAGTTTCCTTGTCATACTAGGTTCAGGCTAAAGAGTACAACATTAAACATAAGGTGTTACATCTTCTACTGTTTTTTTATGCACTAAGTTCTCATTTCCAGTGGGTGAGCTCAGAAAGCTTAGCTATTCTCTGAGCACAATATTTTATCATATTTAATATTGTAGTGAGAACATTTATATCTTCTGTATGTTTACCTCATTACAGAGAATGGTACTTATGTTAATTTTTTATTTATACATAACTTCATCTAGTTCTATTACTGTTAGCCATGTCTTTTACTTCAATTTATATATATATATATATATATATATATATATATATATATATATATATATATATATATATATTCATATTTGGTTGCACCATATATACGCAAATTTATTGTGATCAGTTCTAAAACCACAAATCACAATCCAGTGAAACACAATACACTGACCACAAGGAGCAAGGAATGGTGGACTTGCACCACCATACGACTCATGTTAAAGCCTGATCCTGTGGTTTGTATCATGTCCTGGTAGTTTGTGAACAATGATTTATGAGCCGATTAGATCCAATCTTGGTAATACCAGATATAGTCATATATGGTGTGTGTGTGTGTGTGTGTGTGTGTGTGTGTGTGTGTGTGTGTGTGTGTGTGTGTGTGTGTGTATATGTGTGTATGTATGGATTCACTTCAGAATCTCGAAATTCCGAAACATCGAATTTCATATGACCGAGACCATATACAAATCCAAAAAAAAAAAAAAAACAATTTAAATGTTTCTGTAGGGGGGCAAGCCCCCTGCCCCCCCCCCAACACCCTCGCTACTTAAATATTCCAACTCTGAGATCGCACTATAGAGAGGAAAAGGGAAATCTCCCATTCCGCGTTGCATGCAGATCTCCATTCACAATGTCAGGATTCCGAAAATTCGATCATATGGTCTCAGCGATATGAAATTCGATCTTTCATGATTTCAGCATTGTGAAGTGTTCCTATATATATATATATATATATATATATATATATATATATATACACACACACACACACACACACACACACACACACACACACACACACGTGTGTGTGTGTGTGTGTGTGTGTGTGTGTGTGTGTGTATGTATATATATATATATATATATATATATATATATATATATATATATATATATATATATATATATATATATATATATATATATATATATATATAAACACATATACATACATGTATATATATATATATATATGTGTGTGTGTGTTTTCTACAAGCATCTCTGTTGTGATCTTAGTCCTTTCACTACACATCTCTGGCTTAACATTGAAAATCTAAGGTGTGTCCTCTCTGACTGTAAAGATATGGACTCTTGAAAACTAGTTTGTTCAACCACTGATTTTCAATTTTTCTTTCTTTTCTCATCTCAAAGGAATATACCTAACCAAGTGTACAGGACACAGAATCTCACATTTCTGTCCCATAAACCTCACAACAGTGCTCCCAGCTACCTTCACATCAGGTTACAAGTGATACACCCTGTTCCTGTGACTACAGCATTTTTTACTGACAGAAAAAAACATTACAAGCTTAGTGTTTTTTGATCAAAGTAAGTTACAGCATAGAAGCAAGACAAACATCCATTTTTCTACCTTTCTGCATGTTTGTGTCAACCTTTGTTCTAAGGCTGTTTTATAACAGTATTTGACTCCACAGCAAAACTATTTAATGTGCATGCAGAATAGTTACTCAGTTTCTCTTTTATTCATGTTAATACTGAAAAAAAGCTTTTCTCGTGTCCACACTTTAAAAAGGGAATGCATTGTTGTTGCAGAGGCTGTACCATGTAGGTGAACAAAGCAGATGTGGGCCAAGAAGAAATATTCATAACACTCAACAGTCCAGATTTTTGCTTCATATTTTGGGGCGCTCCTCATAAAATGTTTGGTTTTCTGACAAATCACAGAGGATTAAAGTAAGAAAATAATGACAGACATTTGAGTTTCAGACTTTATACCCTTCAGAAAAGTCATGCTAATGCATCTATTATTGTATCAACTTTTTAAAGAGCAATATCTAAACATTGTCCCTATTTTTGGGCCTTTGTTCCCCGATTACTTGTGGCTTGGTCTAGACTTCTTGCCCCAAGAGACTGAGAGGTATGGAAACATTTCATGCATTTTTCAGAGTGTTGCTCAAACAACATACATACTTTCTAAAGTCAGATTTAGAGACTTCATTCTTTAACTCTGTTTTTGGAGGAAATTGACAAGGTTTCATCTCTGCTAATTTACAATGACCATTTAGAACAGTGTTCAACACAGCAGAAAGTCTACTTCACAAAAGAGACACATATGAGAGATAAAAACAAGAAAGGACAGACCCAGTGCCTAGTATCTCACTATGGACAAGACATCAAACCTTGTAGCTGCATACTAAATTTTCACATACCACTTGCACAGGTAGCTAGAGAGATAATGCCCTACTAAGACCCAAGCAACTTAAGTTCAAATAGCAGCTTGGGCACTTGACAGCACATGCACAGAAGATGAACATGCCCAGTCTGGCAACCCTATGCACTCAGACGCACCCTCACAGCTGATCCCCTGTGGGAGCCAGGGATATGGGAAGTGCTATTCATGGAGGGATAGGGCAATAGCTGAGTCATACGTGGATGTTTGACACTGCATGTTTTTCCATAAATGGGATGGATACACATGGGGTCCATGTCCATAGGAATCAGCCACTCCTTCTCAGCAGTGTGACATAGTCCCAGAAGCCTCAGTCTCCTCATCAGCCCCAAACATGTCCCATGGTGGCTAAGTTGGGTTAAATATACCTAGTGAACCAGGAGTGGCTCTGAGAACAACTGATGGTTAGCTGTGGATAGCCAAAATGCCATAAAAAATTTTACATACCTGCCAACTACAAGTCTAGTATGCAAACATGATGCTGGGGTGCATGGCCAGAGGTGACGACTGAAAAGAAACAGAGGCTTTGTTTCTTCTTAACATAATTTTAAAAAGACCATAGTGGGGATACTGTATCTAGCAGTTGAGACCTTCCCTCAAAAACATTCACCAAGATCCTGACATAGGAGTGCTGAAAACACAGACAAAAAATGTCAAAGGGATGGGCATACTGGAAAATGAAGGAAAGATGTAAGTGTCTAGAAACATGATTTATGTAAGTAATTCTTAAGTAACTCCTATTTGAGTGAAATACACGTAAGTAGGTGGAACTGAATGAACAAGTTAGAAAGACAGACTCTGGGTGAAATGGTGTGAATGGGAGTAAGGTCTACCTCACCTCATGCAGCAAATTTCACCCCCATTCTCTCTCTCAACTATTATAACCTACTTTGAGGTCACACAACCTCGGGGTAAGTTCTAAGATCTTTGAGTTTGAACCTACTTGATCAATAGTTCTACTTAAGTATGTTTAAATTCAAACAGGCATCACTTACACAAAAGGAGAGCAGCACCTAAGATGAAGTTTGGCATGTGGGAATATGTGAGCCTTAAAAAAGGAGTAAGTGGAGTAAGATTCCAAAAAGAAAGATAGACATGGACAGAAGATCATTGCTGATTAACCAAGATAATAAATTTTAGAATTAACAAGTTGAGATTTTATTTTTTCTGAAATGCTAGTCTATTCATAAAATTCCATCCAATGTTTGTAAAGAAGTGAAAGGCTTATGAAAGGATGAAAATGGAATAGGACAGATGGATGAAGACGAGGAAAAGGAGGAAGGGTCAGCTGCTCTTGTGCATCCAACAACAATCAATTTGCCTAAATAATTCTGATTAGGGAAAGTGATGCACAGTTTGCACTGCTTTGGAAAGCAACAAGGAGTTAATTATTCATTCCAAAAAGTCATTTGCATAGTACTGCTATAAAGCTACCTTTTTCCTTTATTACAGAATGCTAGTATAGAATATATATATATATATATATATATATATATATATATATATAGTAGTAGAATGCTACAGTCATCGCAAATACGTTAATGTTTTTTTTTAATCATAACTCTTTGGTTTTGGATTCCTGTGTAGATGGATCCATGAACAAACAAGCTAGCTATCTGCTATTTTATTTATTTTATTTTTTTGTTGTTGTTGTTGTTTCTTACTTTTACAGAAGAAATCTGACTGGGGCAGGAAGGAGAAAGAAGGAATGTTTTGCAACTTATTTCAGTACAGTCTAAAAAGTTTTACCTATACTTTTCTTTGTAAAGCTTGTTTTGTTTAGCTCAGTATATAATTTTGTCATTTCTACATTGCTATGTAAATGTGTTACTGCTGGATATTCACAACAAATTGGTTTACGTGCTCGATAAACAGATGATTACAATGGGGTGCAGATGTGCAAACATGTATCAGTTAATTATTTCATGAGTATATGCTGGTCTTCATTTCTTGGTGGAAGACATTTGTTAAAATGCTCCCACTCTGTGCACAACATTCTCTATACTCTGAATTACTGTCCATTTCTTAAGAGAAGGTGCTATGTCTTAGCATTGTCTTACCATCAAGTGTGGGATAGCTTACATATACTGTCATTTAAGATACAAGAGGGAGTGGGGGTTGTGAAGCCTTCAGAACCTTGATAAACAGCCAAAACAATGAACAACAAATGGTAAGAAGTCTGCAATTGAAGGGTCGAAGGATTGCCTGTCATCTGCATGTTTAACAGTCGGGAGCTGGAACATCAGCCAAGAGGTTGCAGTATGTTAGTGTCTCTAATAGTCATTTAATGGCATCTGACACAGTGGCAGGTATCCTGCAAAACAGTCAAAGAGATACAAGGCCTGTGAGTTGAGTAAAATGTTTTCTTTTGCATTAATTATGTCAGGCAGTTTGCCACCCCCTTAGTTATTAATTTTAAAGCCTATGGGCCAAAGGGTAGTACTGAAAATGATGGAGACTGAAGGTTGGGTAGGCTGCTCAAAAAGAACAAGAGAACTGAGTCTCCATGCCTAGAACTGCAAGTAGTCATAAAGAAGAAATCTTTACCAGAATATGTTGCAGATAGTAGAACCAGGAGGGATGGGTGATCTGCTTATCTGCAAAGGATGCAAATCCACAGTGCATTTTAGAGAATCATTGGCAGGGTTAGAAGAAAGGAATTCCTAGGGTAGGGCAGTCTGAACTAACTACTGGAATAAATTAGATGGCTCAGGTTAATGGTCATTGTCAAAAAATGGCACAATGAAATCAGAGCATAGATAAGCAATCCCAGGCACCAGCACTCATGTTTTGCCAGGCACTCCACCGGAGACCAGGTGGAATATTTTTGATGATTAACATTGCAACCTTACTTTTTTGACTTTTCTGAAATGATTTCTTGTAAACTTGAGCAGATTTACTGAATGGAATTAATGCCATATATAGTCAATGTATTTAGAATTTATTTGCATATCCAAGTAACGTACATGTTACACCCCCCCCCCCTTGGTGTTTGCCTTGTCTGGCATCTTTCAATAGTCGAAGTCATGATTTTTCACACTCTGCTAAAAAAAAAAAAAAACAAGTTGCTACCCTTAAATTAGAAGTAAGGGGATTTGTGACTGCGGTCTCAGGCACCCACCTTTGTAGGGAAGTAGCATGAAAGAAATGACAAAATGGGACTGATGACAAAGTTGTACTTTTGACAGGCACAAGAAAAAGGAAAGGGCATCAAAATACCTAAGTGAGAGATCAAGAAAGTGAAGGATGCGAGCCAGGAAGAAAATATTATTGGAGAGGAAGAGGGAGGAAGTACAGGAATTGGATAGGGACAATGCAGTAAAAAGAAACGTAGGGCAGGGAATGGTCTACACAAGGTGAAGAGGAAGTTGAGACAGGCTAAAGAAAAAGGAGCTGGCACCAAGTAGGGGGAAACTGATCAGCCAACTCTGGGAATGGAAAAGAAGTGGCCTAGCATTCATGGGAAGAATTTAACTAAAGAAGCAATTAACAATGCAAGAGTGAAAAAGATGAGAGGAAGATGCAGGGCAAAGATTATGACACTTACATACTCAGTTACTGAAAGAGTCAGGTGGAGTGATGCAATGAAGGGAAAAATCTGTTAAAGTGGATCTTGGACCACAAATGAAACTATAAAGGGTACCACAGATTGTGCTGAACACTGCAATAAGCAGTATGGCTACAGCATATGCAGCAGTATGGCTACAGCATAGACATCAGTGCAGCAGCATGGCCACAGCATACACAGAAGTGCAGCAGTATAGCTACAGCATACACAGCAGTGCAGCAGTATGGCTAGTGCAAGTGCAACAGTATGGCTGCATCATACACAGCAGTGCAGCAGTATGGCTACAGCATACACAGCAGTGCAGCAGTATGGCAACAGCATACAGATCAGTATAGCAAAATGGCTACAGCATACACAGAAGTGCAACAGCATGGCTAGTGCAGCAGTATGGTTACAGCATGCACAGCAATGCA
Organism: Protopterus annectens; assembly: GCF_019279795.1. Lineage (NCBI taxonomy): Eukaryota > Metazoa > Chordata > Ceratodontiformes > Protopteridae > Protopterus > Protopterus annectens. The sequence continues at coordinate 549,128,079 of NC_056738.1, read as the reverse complement.
GCAATATGGCTAGTGCAGCAGTATGGCTACAGCATACACAGCAGTGCAGCGGTACAGCTACAGTATGCACAGCAGTGCAGCAATATAGCTACAGCATGCACAGCAGTGCAGCAATATAGCTACAGCATGCACAGCAGTGCAGCAATATGGCTAGTGCAGCACTATGGCTATGTTATACACAGCAGTGCAGCAGTATGGCTACAACATGCACAGCAGTGCAGCACTATAGCAACAGCATACATAGCAGTGCACCAATATGGGTAGTGCAGCAGTATGGCTACAGCATATACAGCAGTGCAGCAGTATGACCACAGTATACACAGCAGTGCAGCAGTATGACTACAGCATACACAGCAGTGCAGCAATATGACTAGTGCAGCAGTATGGCTACAGCATACATAGCAGCGCAGCAGTATGACCACATCATACACATCAGTGCAACAGTATGGCTAGTGCAGCAGTTTGGCTACAGCATAGACAGCAGTGTAGCAGTATGGCTACAGCATGCACAGCAGTGCAGCAATATAGCTACATCATGCACAGCAGTGCAGCAATATGGGTAGTGCAGCAGTATGGTTGCAGCATACACAGCAGAGAAGCAGTATGGTTATAGCATACACAGCAGTGCAGCAGTATGTCCAAAGCATACACAGCAGTACAGCAGTATGTCCACAGCATACACAGCAGTGCAGCAGTATGACTACAGCATACACAGCAGTGCAGCAATATGACTAGTGCAGCAGTATGGCTACAGCATACATAGCAGTGCAGCAGTATGGCCACAGCATACACAGCAGTGCAGCAGTATGGTTGCAACTTACATAGCAGTACAGCAGTATGGCTAGATCATACATAGCAGTGCAGCGGTATGGCTACAGCAAACACAGCAGTGCAGCAGTATGGCTAGTGCAGAAGTATGGCTAGTGCAGCTGTATGGTTACAGCAAACACAGCAGTGCAGCAGTATGGCTACAGCAGTGCAGCAGTATGGTTACAACTTACATAGCAGTACAGCAGTATGGCTAGATCATTCATAGCAGTGCAGCAGTATGGTTACAGCATACATAGCAGTGCAGCAGTATGACCACAGCATACACAGCAGTGTAGCAGTATGGCTACAGCAAACACTGCAGTGCAGCAGTATGGCTACAGCATACATAGTAGTGCAGAAGTATGGCTAGTGCAGCAGTATGGCTACAGCATACACAGCAGTGCAGCAATATGGTTACAAAAGTATGGCTGCAATATACACAGCAGTGCAGCAGTATGGTTACAACTTACATAGCAGTACAGCAGTATGGGTAGATCATACATAGTGCAGCATTATAGCTACAGCATACACAGCAGTGCAGCAGTATGGCTACAGAATACACAACAGTGTAGCAATATGGCTAATGCAGAAGTATGGCTACAGCATAGACAGCAGTGCAGCAGTATGGCTAGAGCAACAGCATGGCTACAGCATTACACAGCAGTGCAGCAATATGGCTAAAGCAAACACAGCAGTGCAGCAGTATGGCTAAATCAAACACAGCAGTGCAGCAGTATGGCTACAGCATACACAGCATTGCAGCAATATAGCTAAAGCATACAAAGCAGTGCAGCAATATGGGTAGTGCAGCAGTATGGTTACAGCATACACAGTAGTGCAGGAGTATGGCTACAGCATACACAGCAGTGCAGCAGTATGATGACAGCATACACAGCAGTGTAGCAGTATGACTATAGCATACACAGCAGTGCAGCAATATGTATAGTGCAGCAGTATGGCTACAGCATACATAGCAGTGCAGCAGTATGGCCACAGCATACACATCAGTGCAGCAGTATGGCTACAGCATACACATCAGTGCAGTAGTATGGCTACAGCATACACAGCAGTGCAGCAGTATGGTTACAACTTACATAGCAGTACAGCAGTACGGCTAGATCATACATTGCAGTGCAGCAGTATGGCTACAGCATACACAGCAGTGCAACAGTATGGCTACTGCGTGCACAGCAGTGCAGCAATATAGCTACAGCATACACAGCAGTGCAGCAATATGGGTAGTGCAGCAGTATGGTTACAGCATACACAGCAGTGCAGCAGTATGGTTACAGCATGCACAGCAGTTCAGCAGTATGATGACAGCATATACAGCAGTGCAGCAGTATGACTGCAGCATACACAGCAGTGCAGCAATATGTCTAGTGCAGCAGTATGGCCACAGCATACACAGCAGTGCAGCAGTATGGCTCCGGAATACACAGCAGTGCAGCAATATGGCTAGTGCAGAAGTATGGCTACAGCATACACAGCAGTGCAGCAGTATGGCTAGAGCAACAGCATGGCTACAGCATACACAGCAGTGCAGCAATATGGCTAGTGCAGCAGTATGGCCACAGCATACACAGCAGTGCAGCAATATGTCTAGTGCAGCAGTATGGCCACAGCATACACAGCAGTATGGCTACAGAATACACAGCAGTGCAGCAATATGGCTAGTGCAGAAGTATGGCTACAGCATACACAGCAGTGCAGCAGTATGGCTACAGCAAAAACAGCAGTGCAGCAGTGTGGCTACAGCATGCACAGCAGTGCAGCAATATTGCTACAGCATACACAGCAGTGCAGCAATATGGGTAGTGCAGCAGTATGGTTACAGCATACACAGCAGTGCAGCAGTATGGCTACAGCATACACAGCAGTGCAGCAGTATGAAGACAGCATACACAGCAGTGCAGCAATATATTTAGTGCAGCAGTATGGCTACAGCATACATAGCAGTGCAGCAGTATGGCCACAGCATACACAGCAGTGCAGCAGTATGGCTACAGCAAACAAAGCAGTGCAGCAGTATGGCTACAGCATACACAGCAGTGCAGAAGTATGGCTACAACTTACATAGCAGTACAGTAGTATGGCTAGATCATACATTGCAGTGCAGCAGTATGGCTACAGCATACAAAGCAGTGCAGTAGTATAGCTACATCATACACAGCAGTGCAGCTGTATGGCTACAGCAAACACAGCAGTGCAGCAGTATGGCTACAGCATACACAGCAGTGCAGCAGTATGGTTACAACTTACATAACAGTACAGCAGTATGGCTACAGCATACAAAGCAGTGTAGCAGTATGACCACAGCATACACAGCAGTGCAGCAGTATGGCTACAGCAAACACTGCAGTGCAGCAGTATGGTTACAAATGTATGGCTACAGTATACAAAGTAGTGCAGCAGTATAGCTATATCATATACAGCAGTGCAGCAGTATGGCTACAGCATACATAGCAGTGCAACAGTATGGCTGCAGCATACATAGCAGTGCAACAGTATGGCTGTAGCATACACAGCAGTGCAGAAGTATGGCTAGTGCAGCAGTATGGCTACAGCATACACAGCAGTGCAGCAGTATGGTTACAAATGTATGGCTACAGTATACAAAGTAGTGCAGCAGTATAGCTACATCATATACAGCAGTGCAGCAGTATGGCTACAGCATACATAACAGTGCAACAGTATGGATACAGAATACACAGCAGTGCAGCAATATGGCTAGTGCAGAAGTATGGCTACAGCATACACAGCAGTGCAGCAGTATGGCTAGTGCAACAGTATGGCTACAGCATACACAGCAGTGCAAAGATATGGGTACAGCATACACAGCAGTGCAGCAGTATGGCTACAGCATACACAGCAGGGCATACTGAGTTAAATAAAATGGTCTAACAGGAGAGAGAGAATCAAAGCAGCTACATCAGGTATCGGACGGGGGAGCCTCTGTCATGCAGCAAGTATTTACAATGGATATCTCAGAGTTACTAGTGATGTACACTGCTCACACTGCCTAGAGGCAGAGAATTACAAACTGCAATGAGAAACCCTTATCGAAACTCTATCTGCCTAAGTCCATCCAAGTTTCAGAACACTATGTCTGGACAATCCTCATCAGTTTCTCCTGCCAGCCTGGTTGACATATGTGTAATGGGACAGTGTAGCAACTGCCTCATGTTCACTGACAACCCTTTTCTCCTACCACATAATTCATCTTCTTGTAAGAAATGCATCTTTATCAGTAATCTGGAATCCATGCTCTCTCATGCCACAGTCAGTACTCCTGACAAGGAGGAGATTCCCAGCACAAACACCACACCACCCACATCACATAGCCAAGTACAACACACACACACACACACACACACACACACACACACACACACACACACACACACACACACACACACACATACCCCTATGCAGAGGTCCTCTGTAAAAACTTAACTAAACTGAAGATATCTGCAAAACACACTCACAAACATTCCACACACAACAACAAACACATCACAGACTGCAAACAAAGCACCAATATCTCACAAACTCATCCTATAAGGCATAGTAATAAACTTACACAGTCCATAAGGCATAACAATAAGCCAAACCTACTGGTCATTGGTGACTCAATCGTGAGACACACCGATGTCCCCCTCACCAGGCACGACAAGGAGAAGATCATGGTCAGTTGTCTGTCAGGTGCCAGAATCCACCACATCATGCATGCACTTAAGTCTCTCTACAACAGGTACAATTATGACTTTGTCATTGCCTATGTTTGTGTGAATGAGTTAAGATGTACCTCCCTGAACTATATGAAGAGAAACATGATTGAGCTCTCAGAGTATGTGTCCCAGGCAGGTATGACACTAGCCCTAAGCATCATCCTACCATCACCAAGAATGATACCACAATACCAACACAAGTAATTGACTTCAACGACTGGCTTAGTTTCTGTTGTCATTCCAAGGGGATCTAGTATCTGTCTACCTGGCATAATATGGGTGTCAGGCTTCAATGCTTTGCCAGAGATGGCTTCCATTTTTCACCCCTGGGATTCTGGATTCTGGATTCTGCCCAAGGCTCTTGCCTCCCTATTGTGCCTTTTTTAGGCAATGTCCCAAAGATAAATCTTCCAACATAAAAGACTTGTCAAAAAGCAAATTGAAGGTCATGATGCATAATGCTAAGAGCCTTACCCTGAAAATGCACTCACTGGGGGCTCTCTTCCCACTGGAAGATGCCAACATCTGTGCAGTCATAGAAACTTGGTTCAAGGCTGCAAAGAGCACCCCTGCCTTACCAAGCTATACCTCATTCCACACATTCTGACCCCAAAATGAGGTCGGGAAAACTTAGGGTGGTGGCATCTCTATCTTCATTAAAGACAAGCACACCTCTGAACTGGTTTGCCAGCATGATGCACTGGAACTATTCCAGGTGCAACTGATAATTGGCAAGACACCCATCCAAGTTATAGCCAGCTATAGATCCCCCTCCATAACTCAGGACACACACTCCTCCTACCTGGACCTACTTGATTCCCTCAAGGTACCCCCTAACACCCTGATCCTTGGTGACTTCAACTACCCCATTCAATGATTCCTTGACTTCATCAGTTCTAATGCACTAGACCAGCTCGTCTCATCCCCCACAAGGGGAGATAACATTCTGACTTGGTTCTCACCAACATGGGTGACTGCTGCATCACCCCCATAGTAAGTTCTTCCCTGGTGAGATCAGACCATCGGTCTGTCTCATTCAAAGTTTATATTCCATCCAACCCCCCCCCCCCAACTATAACTAGGCTAAAAAACCTCTCAAAAGTTGACTACAACTGTCTAAGGGAGGGTATCAGTAGCTCCACACCACCATCCCCCTCAGAGGATGCAGATAACTATGCTGAACAGTACACCAATGCAGTATACAAGCACCTGTACAAATGCATGGACTCAGCCATACCTAACATAACTAAAACCTGCTCCTCAAGGAAACACAAACCTATCTGGTGAGCATCCTCTATCAGCAGGCAAGAAAAGGAAGAAACTGTTGTCCAAGGGTAAAAAGGCACAATTGGAAAAACTTCCTCCTTAGCCTGAACAAGCAAATTAAAACCCCTAGTGAAAACCTCCAAAGCCAATTATGAACTGAAACTAGCCTCCAAAACAAAAGGGTAACAACAAAGCTTTCTTCAGTTACATCAGGAACCTCCATGGCAAAACCCAGGTTTGTTCCAAATTAGTTCTTAATGGTACCACTTACACTGATCCTGTTGACTTAGCCAACCTGCTAGCATATAGGCTCAGCACAAACTTCACCTCTCTGCCCCCCAAGGGCCCATTCGACATCCCTGATACTTTTCCCGCACTTCACATCTCTGTAGATCAAGTATTAAAGATACTATCCAAGGTAAAGAACACAACATCCATGGGACCTGAACTAGCCTCGGCATTGAGCACCTTATTCAAACACAGCCTAAGTATAGGCTTCATTCCAACAGAGTAAAGAACTGTCATTGTCATGCCTTTGCACAAAGGTGGTGCCACTACTGACCCTGGAAACTATAGCCCCATTAACTTGGTATGTCTGATCTGTAAAGCCATGGAGTGGATTATTGTGGACCTCATAAACAAGGATATAGGAAATCTCCAAGCACTTGACCCCCACCCAGTTTGGATTCATCAAGGGGAGATCTTGCCTGTTGAACCTGATTGACTTTTTTTGAGACTGTCACCAAGGCCCTAAATGCGGGAAAGTCACTACATACAGCTCACCTTGACTTGGCCAAAGCCTTTCACAGAATCCCCTACTCAGGCATCATTGAAAAGCTAACACAACTTGGCGTAAATCCCTATCTCATCTGGTGAGTTGCCAACTGACTCACCAATAGGACCTGCTAGGTCAAAATAGATGCCTCCACCTCCAACAACAGACTTGTCACTAGTGGTGTTCCCCAGGGATCTGTCCTGTGACCCCTACTGTTTGGCATCTTCTTCTCAGAGGTCCAGGCAAAGACAAAAGGTATGTGGCTGACCACGTTTGCAGACGACTGTAAGTTGGGTGCTGTCATTGACTCCCCAAATGATGTTAACATACTACAAGAGGGTCTGGCAACAACAAATGACTGGTGGCAAAGTCATGGCCTTAAGTTAAATGCAAAAAAAAAATGTATTATCCTACCATTTGGCAAAAACACAGCACCAACTGATTACCACATCAATGGCAACCCCTAAACACACAACCTGTGGTGAGAGACCTGGGTACACAGGTTGACAACAATCTCACATTCGACCATCATGTAGCGGCAGTGGTTAGAAAAGCCTTTTATTTGGTTCATCTCATAAGTAAAGGAATTGCATCCCGAAAAAAGGAGGTTATTACCTCTCTGTACTCCTTGCTCATTAGGCCAATAGTTGTGTACAATGCCCTGTTTATGTACCTCTCCAAACACCTGTACCAACTGGAAAGGCCACTGAAATACCTCAAAAAGAGAATCTATGTCCTCCAACATCTGTCCTGTGTGGACAGGCTCTAATCACTATCACACTACTCGGTATCGTACAGATTGCTCAGAGGTGATCTGTGTTTGGCTTACAAGGCAATCTCGGACCCTGCCCTACTAGAGATGCCTCATATCCATAAGTCTAACTCCTCATGTATTACCTGATCAAAAGGCCTAAATCTAATATGAGGCATTATCAAAACCTGTTGGAGATATAGGTTTGTCTCCCAGAGGCTGCTCCATCTCTGTAACAGACTCCCCATACACATCAAACAGACTACTTCGTTGACCCTTGATGAGTGGATGGGAAACCACAAATTTGTCCCAGGGGTTTCACCTGTGTCCCTCACTGACAGGGGTGACAGACGCTGATTGAGATTTCTTTTTTGGAGATAAACTCTTGGCTATGCTTGTAAGGTCCCCAGGGCCATTAGCCTAGTAACCTTCTAGGATCCTATGATCTTAAGGGGAAATATGTGGAGAACAGGAGTGATTTATGACAAGATTAGACTACCTACAAGGAATCATATTTACATAAGAAAGGCAGGAATGCAGATAACAATTTAAAGCAGTGCCATTTTATCATGACCTGGTGCAGCTACAATGGTAGGTAAATAAGGGAATCGTGTTGTCTTACTGAAGGTAGTTTCCGCAAAGGTAAAAAATATGAAAAACTCTCTCCGAAACTACTTTCAACAAACATAACACAAACAGTTTTGCAGGGGCAATTCCCCTTTGTACCCTTATGTGGAGGACACCCCACACACCCTCCCAGACTTGTATATTCCAACTCCAGGTCACACAACAGTAGAGAAAAGAGGCAAACACCACTGTCTGTGAAGTTAGTTTCTGCTGAACATTTTTTATTCACCAAAACTAAATTTGCTGATTTGACACTTTCCCATAACAAACAAAAAAAAACACAGGATTTAATGAAAAAGTATAAGATTATATACATGAGAATAGGAAAGCACAAGTATTATGAGGGAATGACCTTAGGAAGATCTGAAGAGGAAGCAGACCTTGAGGTTTTAGGTACAGAATCATGAATACAATATCAAGGATGTGGATGCTCTGCTGAAAAGCTATATGATCTGGGTTCTAAATACTGAGGTCATACTGACATCCCCCAAGCCTCACCTGGACTACTGGCATCATCCATCCAACTCTGGTGGTCATAAGCAGACAGCAGAATAAGCTGGCAGTGCACACTCTTCAGCTTTATTAGATGGTGATTGGGAAACATGCATAGGGCTATGAGGAAGGAATATGAGAGCTTGCTGTATTCCAAATGAAGAGGAGAACAGCAAGGTGTGCATGCACTGCGTTATCAGGTGCGAGGGATGAAGCTGAAGAGGAGGGACACAGCACACATATCTCAGCTAGAACTCAACAACGCAAACTAGTCTTAATGACATTTTATTTAAATGAGCGGATGTTAAGGTTTTGAATTGCAATGCAATGCTGAAGGCAGTGGCAGAGTGCAGATAAATACTGGATTTCAAGGATGACTGACACTTATTGAAAACTGTATGCATTATGGCTACAGTAACAACTGCAAAATGGCTCACTGAAACTTTCAGGAGTACTTTACAGACCATTGGACTTCTTCCAGCTGCACAGCCATAAATAAATAAATAAGAGTCTTGGACTATAACATGAAATCAGGAAAGTAAGGAAATGTGCAGGAGGAGAAGAGGATGTCAGACTATATGTAGAGGCTTTTGAAACACAATTGGATAGCAAATCAGTAGAAAATCTATAAGATACAGAATGGTCCATACAGTTTTAAAATAGGAAACTGTTCAGTGAACAGGAAGCAAAGGGTAGTAACAAGGAGTGGTCGTGATCTACTGAGATACCAGTAATAACAGGCACCACAGGATTCAGGACTCAGAGCTCAGACTAGTTTTGTTTTTCCTGTTTGTGTTACTTATAACATGAAAGCTCAAGAACAGAGTAGCTCTATTAGTTGCTGACAGCAAATCCTGAAAGGTCATCAGGGAATAAGGGATAATTCTGAATATAATCTAGTCAATCTGACAGGCTGGTCAGGGAGGAAACAGTTATGGTTTCATGCAAGAAGAAAACTTCCAGTTAAGTGCTTTTGTCAAGGTAATCTATAGGGTTAGTATAAACTAGGGAAGCAGGCTGAAGAACATACTGAAAATTAGTACTTTGGTGGGATTAGCATTTCCAGATTTGGTAACATAAAGCAGTGTGTAAGAGAACTAAACAAAAAATGAACAGGTTGATGACATTTGCCATAAAGGGAGTGGAGCCCAGGGGTACAGAAGTCCTTTGCTCAATACATCAAGCAGTGTGCTTCCCCTATCAGGTGCTGTTTCTACCACAACAGAACATTTTTGAGGTAAAAGAGCATGCTACCAGCTTAATCTCAGCCATGAAGAAAGTGAGGTGCATGGAAATACTGAAGTAAGAGGAAAGAATGAAAGTGCAGCAGATTCGTTCTTAGGAAAAGAAAGAATAGGCAACTGTACAGTAACAGTCACCGTGCATGTGTTATGAGAATAAATATAGAAGGACAAAGGTTAATGATGATATAGGCAACAGAAGCTCAAGTCCGGTTTGTGTAACTAGAACTTTTTCAGAAAGGATGGTGGATCAGTAAAACTGATTACTACAGAGACTGGTGGAACAGAAGCCAGTGGCAGGAGTGTCAGACAAACAGAATGAGACATTAGGACAGGAGGTGTGACTACTAACAGCTACAACTCTGAGACATGTTCTGTGGGCCACTGGTATTCTATTGTGGCTGCTACATGTCTCTTTATTCACAGACACCTTAAAGTCTGACTCGGCTTCTTAGTTTTGCATATTCCCACACTCATTAATGTTGGTGTCCTCAGAGGCTGATCTGATTAATATACAACAGTAATTAGTGGGACCCTAGAAGTATGAACTATATTGGTATGCAGAGGAACAGCAACGCCATTTGGAGCCCAGGGTGAGACCCTAATTTGGTACCTCTGTGCCATTCCTTACAAATCAGTTAAAACTTCTCATCATAATCAGGGTCAAATCCAGAAATAATAATCAGAGGCACTTAAAATATTAGTACTGTTAACTTGCGTCATTGACAGAATAAGAGAATGTGAAACAATATACATTTTCTAAAATAAAGAAGTCTATTATAATTCTAATTATTGCCATTATTTATTAAATGTAATCCATCACCTGTTTCTCCAGAAAGGTAATTTGGTAATTGTGTACGAAAGCCAAACAGCATTTATTTATTACATTTTAATTTAACACATCTGCTAGTCCACCACCAGTCCTGTCAACCACACAACAATTGGTATCCAGATTCTGGTCTGGATTTACTTATAGGTAAACAGATCCAGAAATAATAACTGGACAAAGACCATTAAGGGACACAAAGTATTAGCACTGTGTTAATTCGAGTCATTGACAGGATAAGAGAATATCAAATAATATATATTTTGCTGAAGTAAATAATAAGTCTATATTACCATTTTTTATTTTTTTTCTAATCATTTTATTCTATATTAAGTACAGTTCCTCAAGTCCTGTTTCTCCAAAAAGATAATTATGTAAAAAGCCATTAATCCAAACCAGTCCAGTCCACCATGTCTCTGAAATGTCCAGATTTATGAGGGCACTGCTTTATTTTTTATCTTTTTCTCATAAAAAATGTGGCTTTCCTGTAAACCACTAGTAATCAAAGTCACTAAATAATCACAGACATTTGAGTTTCAGATTTCTATCATTCAGAAAATGCATGCTAACACAAATCCAGTTATTCTAGAAACCTTCTAAGCCTTTAAGAGCAATATCTGTCCCTATGTTTTGACCTCTGTCTTATTAAACAGTCAGACAAGACAGTAAATTCATTTTTATTGTGTTACCCATAGACACTTACTCCTACCTTGTTGGGTTGTCCAGATTCCAGTAAAGTTATCCTTTTCTTCCAATGCCATTTCAACCCTGAGCCTATGCCCCAGGTACAAAAAAAGCAAACTCCTAGGTCATTACTATTCCATCACTGACTGACTGCAGTCAAAATTAAACCATTTAACTCTGCAACTTCATCAAAAATTAAAAAAATAAAAAAATAAAAATTAAAAAAAAAAAAAGAGCTGCAAGTGCAGGTTCTGCATGAAGCCTTCAAGCTTCAGAAAGAAATGAAATGCTTAAATTAAACAACTGGCTTGTTCACAGCAAGTGATTTTACCTGCTATTTGTTTTGCTTAATTGCTCACTGTGGGCGTCAAAGATAAAGCCCTGTAACTGCCTTCTCTGTACTGCCCCTTTCACCCTTCCAATCAGAAGTCTTTGGGATTGTGCCAGAGGCTCATCCCATATGTGAAACATAGGGATGAGCAGACATCCATGGAAGATATCATGGAAAAGGGGAGGGAGGTATCCTGGAGTCTAGAATGCCCATGAAAGGTGTTGTTTTGCAGTTTCTCTACTTCCCTTAAAGGGAAAAAATTGCACCCTGTACAGGACAGTAGCCAAGGCTATTGCCCCCTTTGCCCTGCCATTAGAGTGCTACTGTTGGTATGCTTTTACATTTCAGACCAAGTCAAGGAAGACATAGAGTCATAATATAGAGACAGCTTCTAGCAAAGCTCTTTAAAGCTGCCCTGACCTATGGAATGTACTCTGACTCGAAGGCTATACAATGTTCACATATGGTCTGCAAAGACATGTACACCAACTCATTTTAATAATGAATGAAAGATCTGCCAAATAAAGTATTGTAGTTATTCTGATAATTCTGTAAAATGCACCAAGTTAACAAAAGTCAAGTTAATAGTTTCCTGAATACCAAAAAGTATAATGAACTGGACAATAAGTAGTATTCTTCTTTCAAAATGTTTCCAACCACTGTTATAGAAGCTGAACTTGTATGTAAATGTGTTATGTTTAAGTAAGTCAGTTGTAGAGTGCCTATGTAGGGAAGCTACCTGAGTACAGGGAAACTTGCACACACACAGCTGCATGCATGCTAAGCAGCTTTCATAGCGTTATCCTGTGTAATATGACATTAAACAATTCTACTGCTGCTGACAGTGTGAAGAACAGTTTAGTTATCATTTTTAGATCTGCTTATTTTCAATTAGTATGTCTCAAAGGAGGCATTCATTGCAAAATTAGTTAGACAGCAACAAAGAAAGACAAATGGACATAACATGTTGCATTTTCTATTCATTATATTTGTTGTTTGCAATAATTTTGTGTTATCTCTTACACTGTGCACTAGACTTTGTGAATATTTTACTGACTTTGCATGCATGGACTACTAAACCCTGTACTAGGCTACTGATTTGATTAAATCTCTTTAATATTGAGATTTTTAACACTCAAAGTGGCACAGTAGTGGCAAATATAGTGTGATATAAATCTAGTGCCATGAGCAATTAGGGAAAAGTGGCCACTTAAAGAAAGAGGGGTGGATAAGGGAAAAGCAATGGCAGTCAGAAATGCTGAGACAGCTATAATGCATGCAGTACAAATAAGACAAAGAACTCAGAGAGCTGTATGTGTCAGACAGTCTTGAACTCAGAATCCAGTAATGAGGATGGGACAAGTTCTATATATAAGAACAGAAAAATACAGAGTGCTGCTTCAGGGAATGATCAAAGAAAATATGATATTATTTAAAATGATAGACAGCAGGTAACATTAAAGATAATGCCTGAATCCATTTTTTACCTTTATCTTCACAAAGCTACTGGAAAGGTGATGCTGTACTGAAAAAATAATAGGGGGAAGTAAAAGGAAACCATACAGGAAATACATATGACACCACCTACTCATGAATATTGATAAGAGAAAAGAACTTTATGATAACATGTCAACACTGTTGGAATACATAGTATGAAGCATGCAACAAGGAAGACGGGATACTGTATCCAAAAAGATCTGTAACCACTAGAATTCAAAAACATTATAGCCAGTCTGCAAAAACAGGTAATAAGACCTCCACGCAGATTACTGTGTGCAGCTCTGGAGACCCCACATTTTCAAGGATATGGGATGCAGGCAGTACAGAGAAGGTCAGCATAAATAGTATGTAGACTGCAGCAGAAAGCTATGAGAAAGACATTAAAACAGATTAATGTACACATTCTTAAAGAAAATAGCAGGGACATGATAAAAAAAAGTTCAGTGCCTTGAGGAAAGAGGCCAAGAACACATTATAGGGGATATTCATAATAATTTGAAAAGTATGCAATACAGGTGTAAGCTGTTTTGCATACTTTGGAAGACTGTTCTTTTTTATTTTATTTTTATTTATTCATCCTTTGCTACCCAGGTTAATCTAACTATGTTAGAGGCTTCTTTTCCAGGAAGACCCCAGGTAGTATTTATACCACTGGGGGGAATTTGGTCAGGGCATTAGGCAATTCCTTCCCCCTCATTCTTTTTAATCATGCCGTGGAATCTTTTTTATTCACCTGAGCTACCACCAGCTCAAGCAGATGGGATGCTGTTTTGTCATCGCATCTGAAGGACAGGACAGGGGGCAACATGCCCCTAATGCTCCATTGCAGTGTCAGTAATCCAAGTACCTGGAGTGGGAAATTAACTGGACTGCTTGTTGAGCCACTCACATGCTAATAGAAACTGCTATTCTGATTAACAGTTCCTCCCTTACTACCTAGGATCACCACAATCACCATAGGTGGTGAGGATCAGAGTGTCATATGCAAATCTGGTATTTTGCATGAGGAGTGAAAGTAAATACCTTTCCTATCATACTGCCAATATGCAGTACTTACATAGTTTGGGATTCATAGACACCCAAACAATGAAAATATGTAGCAAAGCAGTGTTCCAAAGGCATTAAGCATGCACCACATGTTCATGGTTCACTCCTATACCTAACAATAGTGGGAATCAGTTTAGGATGAATGAGAAATGCTTCACCCTCCAAAGACAGCTGATTGTAGTAAATAGAACTAATCATGAATGGGAGTGCATGTACATGTGTGTGTGTGTGTGTGTGTGTGTGTGTGTGTGTGTGTGTGTGTGTGTGTGTGTGTGTGGAGAAGTGTGTATGTGAGTGGGTCCGTGGGTGTCTCTGCATAAACAGTAATTGTGAATGCATGCATCTGTGTATGTGTGTGATGGTTCATGTGCATGCTTGTGAGTCCATGTGTGTATATGTGAGTACATGTGCATGTGTGTATGCATGTCATGGGATGTCGGGGGTGGGTCAGTTCCTGTGCAGCTTCCTCTTGGTATTTGTATTACAGTGCAGTTTTTCCAGCTGCAAAGTGGAGTGGCTCATACTCATGCAAACTCCCAGGTAATGAGACTTTGCCCCCTAGAGAATATGGATAACTGCAAATCAAGAGTTAACACAGAAGTGCAAACCATGTTATTAACGCAGGATAATTTGCACTTCAGTGGTATTTACTAGGAATTCTGGTCTATATTTCAAATAGGAAGCAGAAAAACATGAGAAGGGACAATATGATGATGCAAGGATGACAGCTGATATAAAACTAGTTTTTACAGAAAAAAAGAGAAAGCAACGCATTCCAAATGGTAAAATCATAAAGAATGCATGGGATAGGCATAAGGTAATTCTTACAAGGAATTAAAATAGGTAAACTGTGGGGTTAGTAGGCTCTAAAGTTTATTCAGTATGTACAGAAATGCAGTACTCAAGCAATTCTTAGCTGATATCAAGGCCCATTTATTTATGCTTTATAAAATATCACAATAATTAGTTATTTGTTACACTAAAATTATCCAGTAAATCAGGCCATCAACCCTACTTTGTGATCATCCGAGCAGGATGTTATAGAACATTGGCCTAAGTCAGGAAAGTTCTGGCGGTAGTCCCTGGGAGTCACGTATATGTCAGAGATGCCGTCTAGGCTATGCTGAGCCAAATGTCACTCTGATGCAGTAAGGTTCAATTGTAGTGAAGGAGTAGAACTGTTTTAGTCCTCAAGGGTGCTACTATGATGCAATGTAGATTAGGAATATTTAAAGGGGAAAGTGCTTACACATTTACCTACAAGGGTAGTACTGTGACACAGTGCATGTTCAGAACATTCAAAGGGGAGTGTGCATGCACATTTACAAGGGTCATACTGTGTGACTCAGTGTAGTTTAGGAATATTTAAAAGGGAGTGTGCATACTCATTTACCTACAAGGGTGGTATTGTGAAGCAGCATAGGTTAGGAATATTTAAAGGAGACTGTACATACACATTTATCTAAAAGAGTAGGACTGTGACACAGTGTAGGTTAGGAATATTTAAAGGGGAGTGTGCATACTCATATACCTACAAGGGTAGTATTGTGACACAGTGCAGGTTAGGAATATTTAAAGGGAGAGTGAAAACACATTTACCTACAAGGGTGGTACTGTCATGAATTGTAGGTTAGGAATATTTAAAGGGAGTGTGCACACACATTTACCTACAAAGGTGGTACTGTGATGCAGTGTAGGTTAGGAATATTTAAAGGAGAGTGTGCATGCACATTTACCTACAAATGTGGCACTGTCATGCAGTGTAGGTTAGGAATATTTAAACGGGAGTGTGTATACACATTTACCTAAAAGGGTAGTACTGTGACAGAGAATAGGTTAGGAATATGTGAAAGGGATTGTGCATACACATTTACCTAAAAGGATAGTACTGTGACACAATGTAGGTTAGGAATATATAAAGGGGAGTGATCATACACATTTACCTACAAGGGTGGAACGCTGATGCAGTGTAGGTTAGGAATATTTAAAGGGGTGTGTGCATACACATTTACCTACAAGGGTAGTACTGTGACTCAGTGTAAGTTAGAAATATTTAAAAGAGAGTATGCATGCATATTTACCTACAAGGGTGGTACTGAGATGCAGTATAGGTTAGAAATATTTAAAGGGGTGTGTGCATACACATTTACCAACAAGGGTGGTACTGTGACACAGTGCAGGTTAGGAATATTTAAAGGGAAGTGTGCATACACATTTATCTACAAGGGTGGTGCTGTGACTCAGTGTAGGTTGGGAATATTTAAAGGGGAGAGTGTATACACATTTACCTACAAGGGTGGTGCTGTGACACAGTGTAAATTAGGAATATTTAAAGGGAAGTGCGCATACATATTTACCTGCAAGGGTCGTACTGTGACACAGTCTAGGTTAGGCATATTTACTGGGGGATGTGCATACACATTTACCTGCAAGGGTAGTACTGTGACACAATGTAGCTTAGAAATATTTAAAGGGCAGTGTGTATACACATTAAACTACAAGGGTGGTACTTTGACACAGGATAGACCAGGAGTATTTAAAGGGAAATGTGCATACACATTTACCTACAAGGGTAGCACTGTGACACAGTGCAGGTTAAGAATATTTAAAGAAGAGTGTGCATACACATTCACCTACAAGAGTGGTACTGTAATGCAATGTAGGTTAGGAATATTTAAAAGGGAGTGTGCATAGACATTTACCTACAAAGGTGATACTGTGACACAGCATATGTTAAAAATATTTAAAGGGGAGTGTGCATACACATTTATCTCCAAGAGTGGTATTGTGACACAGTGTAGGTTAGGAATATTTAAAGGGGAGTGTGCATACACATTTACCTGCAAGGGTGGTACTGTGACGCAGTGTATGTTAGAAATATTTAAATAAGAATGTGCATAAACATTTAACTGCAAGGGTAGTAATGTGATACAGTGTAGTTTAGAAATATTTAAAGGGCAGTCTGGATACACATTTACCTACAAGGGTGGTACTGTGAAACAGTGTAGGTTAGGAAAATTTAAAAGGGAGTGTGCATACACATTTACTTACAAGGGTGGTACTGTGATGTTGTATAAGTTAAACATATTTAAAAGAGAATGTGCATACACATTTTCCCTACAAGGGTTGGACTGTGATGCAGTGTAGGTTACGAATATTTAAAAGGGAGTGTGCATACACATTTACCTACAAAGGTGGTACTGTGACACAGTGTAGATAAGGAATATTTCACGTTGAGCGTGCATACACATTTACCTCCAAAGGCGGTACTGTGACACAGTGTAGGTTAGGAATATTTAAAGGGGACTGTGTATACACATTTACCTACAAGGATAGTACTGTGACATAGTGTAGGTAAGGAATATTTAAAGGGGAGTGTGCATACACATTTATCCACAAGGGTAGTACTGTGACACAATGTAGCTTAGGAATATTTAAAGGGGAGTGCACATATGCATTTACTACAAGGGTGGAACTGTGAGACAGTACAGGTCAGGAATATTTAAAGGGGGGTGTACATATGCATTTACCTACAAGGATGGTCCTATGACACAGTGTAGTTTAAGAATACTTAAAGGGGAGTGTGCATGCATATTTACCTACAATGATGGTACTGTGATACAGTTTATTTAAGCAATATTTAAAGGGGAGTGGGCATAAACATTTACCTATAAGGGTGGCACTGTGACGCAGTCAAGGTTAGGAATATTTAAAGGGAAGTGTGCATACACATTTATTTACAAGGGTGGTGTTGTGACGCAGTGTAGGCGGGAATATTTAAAGGGAAATGTGCAATATTTAAAGGGGAGTGTGCATACACATTTACCTACAAGGGTGGCACTGCGATGCAGTTTAGGTTACAAATATTCAAAGGGGGGTGTGCATATACATTTACCTACAAGGGTGGTACTGTGACACAGTGTAAGTAAGGAATATTAAAAGGGGAGTCTGCATAAACATATACCTACAAGGGTAGTACTATGACACAGTGCAGGTTAGGAATATTTAAAGGTGAGTGTACGTACACATTTACCTAAAAAGGTGATACTGTGATGCACTGTAGGTTAGGAATATTTAAAGGGGAGTGTGCATATACATTCACCCAAAGGTGGTACTGAGATGCAGTGTAGGTTAGCAATATTTAGAGGGGTGTGTGCATACCCATTTACCTACAAGGGTGGTATTGTGACACAGTGCATGTTAGGAATATTTAAAGGGAAGTGTGCATACACATTTATCTACAAGGGTGGTGTTGTGATGCAGTGTAGGCGGGAATATTTAAAGGGAAATGTGCAATATTTAAAGGGGAGTGTGCATACACATTTACCTACAAGGGTGGCACTGCGATGCAGTTTAGGTTACAAATATTTAAAGGGGAGTGTGCATACACATTTACCTACAAGGGTGGTACTGTGACACAGTGTAGGTTAGAAATGTTTAAAGGGAAGTGTGCATACAGATTTACTTACAAGAGTTGTACTGTGACACAGTGTAAGTAAGGAATATTAAAAGGGGAGTGTGCATAAACATATACCTACAAGGGTAGTACTATGACACAGTGCAGGTTAGGAATATTTAAAAGGGAGTGTACATACACATTTACCTACAAGGGTGGTACTGTAACATAGTGTAAGTTAGGAATATTTAAAGGGGAGTGTGCATACACAATTACCTACAAGGGTGGTAATGTGAAGCAGTGTAGGCTACAAATATTTAAAAGGAATGTGCATACACATTTACCTACAAGGGTGGCACTGTGATGCAATGTAGGTTAAGAATATTTAAAGGGGAGTGTGCATACAAATCTACCTACAAGGATTGTACTGTAACACCATGTAGTTTAGCAATATTTAAAGGGGAGTGTGCCTACACATTTACCTACAAGGGTAGTACTATGACACAATGTAGGTTTGAAATATTTAAAGGGGGGTGTGCATTCACATTTACCTGCAAGGGTGGTACTGGGACACAGTGTGAGTTAGAAATATTTAAAGGGGAGTGTGCATACACATTTGCCTACAAGGGTGGTACTGTTCCACAGTGTAGGTTAGGATATTTAAAGGGGAGTGTGCATACACATTTACTTAAAAGGGTAGCACTGTGGTACAGTTTAGGTTAGAAATATTTAAATGGGAGTGTGCATACACATTTACCTACAAGGGTGGTACTGTGACATAGTGTAAGTTAGGAATATTTAAAGGGGAGTGTGCATACACATTTACCTACAAGAGTGGTAATGTGAAGCAGTGTAGGTTATGAATATTTAAAGGGGAGTGTGCATACACATTTATCTACAAGGGTAGTGCTGTGATGTAGTGTAGGCTGGGAATATTTAAAGGGGAGAGTGCATACACATCTACCTGCAAGGGTGGTACTGTGACGCAGTGTATGTTAGAAATATTTAAATAGGAATGTGCATAAACATTTACCTGCAAGGGTAGTAATGTGATACAGTGTAGCTTAGAAATATTTAAAGGGCAGTCTGGATACACATTTACCTACAAGGGTGGTACTGTGAAACAGTGTAGGTTAGGAAAATTTAAAAGGGAGCGCGCATACACATTTACTTACAAGGGTGGTACTGTGACATGGTGTAGGTTAAACATATTTAAAAGAGAATGTGCGTACACATTTTCCCTACAAGGTTGGGACTGTGATGCAGTGTAGGTTAGGAATATTTAAAAGGGAGTGTGCATACACATTTACCTACAAGGGTGGTACTGTGACACAGTGTAGGTAAGGAATATTTCACGTTGAGCGTGCATACACATTTACCTCCAAGGGCGGTACTGTGACACAGTGTAGGTTAGGAATATTTAAAGGGGACTGTGTATACACATTTACCTACAAGGATAGTACTGTGACATAGTGTAGGTAAGGAATATTTAAAGGGGAGTGTGCATACACATTTATCCACAAGGGTAGTACTGTGACACAATGTAGCTTAGGAATATTTAAAGGGGAGTGTACATATACATTTACTACAAGGATGGAACTGTGATGCAGTGTAGGATAGGAATATTTAAAGGGGGGTGTACATACGCATTTACCTGCAAGGGTGGTACTGTGACGCAGTGTAGGTTAGGAATATTTAAAGGGGGGTGTACATACGCATTTACCTACAAGGATGGTACTATGACACAGTGTAGTTTAAGAATACTTAAATGGGAGTGTGCATGCATATTTACCTACAAAGATGGTACTGTGATGCAGTTTATTTAAGCGATATTTAAAGGGGAGTGTGCATAAACATTTACCTATAAGGGTGGTACTGTGACGCAATCATGGTTAGGAATATTGTAAGTGGAGTGTGTATACACATTTACCTAAAAAGGTGGTACTGTGATGCATTAGGAATATTTAAAGGGGAGTGTGCATATACATTCACCCAAAGGTGGTACTGAGATGCAGTATAGGTTAGCAATATTTAGAGGGGTGTGTGCATACACATTTACCTACAAGGGTGGTATTGTGACACAGTGCAGGTTAGGAATATTTAAAGGGAAGTGTGCATACACATTTACCTACAAGGGTTGTATAGTGACACAGTGCAGGTTAGCAATATTTAAAGGGGAGTGTGCATACACATTTACCTAAAAGGGTGGCACTGCGATGCAGTTTAGGTTACAAATATTTAAAGGGTAGTGTGCATACAGATTTACTTACAAGAGTGGTATTGTGACACAGTGTAAGTAAGGAATATTAAAAGGGAAGTGTGCATAAACATATACCTACAAGGGTAGTACTATGACACAGTGCAGGTTAGGAATATTTAAAGGGGAGTGTACGTACACATTTACCCACAAGGGTGGTACTGTGACATAGTGTAAGTTAGGAATATTTAAAGGGGAGTGTGCATACACAATTACCTACAAGGGTGGTAATGTGAAGCAGTGTAGGCTACAAATATTTAAAGAGGAATGTGCATACACATTTACCTACAAGGGTGGCACTGTGATGCAGTGTAGGTTAGGAATATTTAAAGGGGAGTGTGCATACAAACTTACCTACAAGGATGGTACTGTAACACCGTGTAGTTTAGCAATATTTAAAGGGGAGTGTGCCTACACATTTACCTACAAGGGTAGTACTATGACACAGTGCATGTTTGAAATATTTAAAGGGGGGTGTGCATGCACATTTACCTGCAAGGGTGGTACTGGGACACAGTGTAGGTTAGGAATATTTAAAGAGGAGTGTGCATACACATTTACCTAAAAGGGTAGCACTGTGACACAGTATAGGTTAGGAATATTTAAGTGTGAGTGTCCATACACATTTACCTACAAGGGTGGTACTGTGACATAGTGTAAGTTAGGAATATTTAAAGGGGAGTGTGCATACACATTTACCTACAAGAGTGGTAATGTGAAGCAGTGTAGGTTATGAATATTTAAAGAGGAGTGTGCATACACATTTACCTACATGGGTGAGACTGTGATGCAGTG
Source organism: Protopterus annectens (assembly GCF_019279795.1). Classification (NCBI taxonomy): domain Eukaryota; kingdom Metazoa; phylum Chordata; order Ceratodontiformes; family Protopteridae; genus Protopterus; species Protopterus annectens. Next base: position 549,106,550 of record NC_056738.1, on the reverse strand, counting down.
TTGGTTAGGAATATTTAAAGGGGAGTGTTCAGACATATTTACCTACAAGGATGGTCAGACATATTTACCTACAAGGATGGTACTGTGACACCGTGTAGTTTAGCAATATTCAAAGGGTAGTGTGCATACATATTTACCTACAAGGGTAGTACTATGACACAGTGTAGGTTAGGAATATTTAAAGGGGAGTGTGCATACACATTTACCTAAAAGGATAGTTCTGTGACACAGTATAGGTTAGGAATATTTAAAGGGGAGTGTGCTTACACATTTACCCACAGGGGTAGCACTATGACACAGTGTAGGTTAGGAATATATAAAGGGGAGTGTGCATATACATTTACCCACAAGGTGGTACTGTGACACCATGTAGTTTAGGATTATTTAAAGGGGAGTGTGCATACACATTTACCCACAAGGGTAATACTGTGACACAATGTAGCTTCGGAATATTTAAAGAGGAGTGTGCATACCTATTTACCTACAAGGTTGGTACTGTGACAATATGTAGTTTAGCAAAATTTAAAGGGGAGTGTGTATACACATTTACCTACAAGGTTAGTACTATGACACAGTGTAGGTTAGAAATATTTATAGGGGAGTGTGCATTCACATTTACCAACAAGGGTGGTACTGTGACACAGTGTAGGTTAAGAATATTTAAAGGTGAGTGTGCATGCATATTTACCTGCAAGGGTGGTACTGTGATGCAGTGTATTTTAGGAATAATTAAAGGGGAGTGTGCATAAACATTTTCCTACAAGGGTGGTACTGTGACGCAGTCTAGGTTAGGAATATTTTAAGGGGAGTGTGCATACACCTTTACCTACAAAGGTGGTACTGTGATGCAGTGTGGGTCAGGAATATTTAAAGAAGAGTGTGCATACACATTTACCCACAAGGTGGTACTGAGATGCAGTGTAGATTAGAAATATTTAAAGGGGAGTGTGCATACACATTTACCTACAAAGGTTGCACTCTGATGCAGTATATGTTTTGAAATATTTAAAGGAGAGTATGCATACACATTTACCTCCAAGGGTGATACTGTAACACAGTGTAGGTTAAGAATATTTAAAGGGGAGTGTGCATACACGTTTACCTATTATGGCAGCACTGTGAAACAGTGTAGATTAGGGATATTTAAATGGGAGTGCAAATACACATTTACCTGCAAGGGTAGTACTGTGACACAGTGTAATTTAGGAATAATTAAAGGGGAGTGTGCATTCACATTTACCTACAAGGGAGGTACTGTGACATAGTGTAAGTTAGGAATATTTAAAGGAGAGTGTGCATGCATATTTACTTAGAAGGATGTACTGTGAAGCGCGTGGCCGCTGTGGTGCAGCAGTTAGCCTTGCCACCTCACAGCAAGAGGTTCTCCGGTTTGATCCTCGCTGGGGTGCCTTCTGTGTGGAGTCTGCATATCCTCCTTGTGGTCACATGGTTTTCATCCGGGTGCTCCGGTTTCCTTCCACATCCCAAAGACATGCTGTAGGTTTATTGGACACTCTAAATTGGCCCTATGTGTGAGTGCATGCATGTGTGCCTTCTGTGGAAGGTTGGGTGCCAGGCTGGCAACTCGACACCGTAAAACTCCACTGCCAATCATGACCGGACAAGGTGAGCCAGTGTGGCTACCCCTAACCGAGAAAAGCCAAAAGAAGAAGGTGGTACTGTGACGCAGTGTAGCTTACAAATATTTAAAGGGGTGTGCGTATTCACATTTACCTACAAGGGTGGCACTGTAATGCAGTGTAGGTTTAGAATACTTAAAGGGGAGTGTGCATACACATTTACCTACAAGGATGGTACTGCGACAACATGTACACTAGGAATATTTACAGGGGCATCTGCAGACCCATTTACCTAAAAGGATGGTACTGTTACACTGTGTAGTTTAGCAATATTTAAAGGGAGTGTGCATACACATTTGCCAACAAGGGTAGTACTATGACACGGTGTCAGTTAGAAATATTTAAAGGGGGATGTGCATACACATTTACTTACAAGGATTTTACTGTGACACAGAGTAAGTAAGAAATAGTTAAATGAGAGTGCGCATACAAATTTGCCTACACGGGTGGTACTGTCATGCAGTGCAGGTTAGGAATATTTAAAGTGGAGTGTGCATACACATTTACCTACAAGGGTGGTTCTGTCATGCATTGTAGATTAGGATTGTTTGAATACAGGGGAGTGTGCATACACATTTACCTACAAGGGTGGTACTGTGACACAGTGTAGGTTGGGAATATTTAAAGGGGAGTGTGCATATACATTTACCTACAAAGGTGGTACTGTGACATAGTGTAAGTTAGGAATATTTAAAGGAGAGTGCGCATACACATTTACCTACAAGGGTGGTACTTTGAAGCAGTGTAAGTTGCGAATACTTAAAGAGGAGTGTGCATACACATTTACCTACAAGGATGATACTGTGATGCAGTGTAGGTTAGGAATATTTAAAGGGGAGTGTGCATACACATTTACTTACAAGAGTGACACTGTAATGCAGTGTAGGTTAGGAATATTAAAAGGGGAGTGTGCATACACATTTACCTACAGAGGTGGTTCTGTGATGCAGTGAGGGTTAGGAATATTTAAAGGGGAGTGTGCATACACATTTACCCACAAGGTGGTACTGAGATACAGTGTAGGTTAGGAATATTTATAGGGGAATGTGCATACACATTTACCTACAAAAGTGCTACTGTGACGCAGTATATGTTTGAAATATTTAAAGGGGCATGTGCATACACATTTACCTCCAAGGGTGATACTGTGACACAGTGTACATTAGGAATATTTAGAGGGGTGTGTGCATACACATTTACCTACAAGGGTGGTACTATGATACAGTGCAGGTTAGGAATATTTAAAAGGGAGTGTGCATATACATTTATCTATAATGGTGGCACTGTAATGTAGTGTAGATTAGGAATATTTAAAGGGGAGTGGGCATACACATTTACCTGCAAGGGTGGTACTGTGATGCAGTGTAGGTTAGCAATATTTAAAGGGGACTGTACATATACATTTGCCTTCAAGGGTAGTACTCTGACACAATGTAGGTTAGGAATATTTAAAGTGGAGTGTGCCTACACATTTACTTACAAGGGTGGTACTGTGACACAATGTAGAATAGAAATATTTAAAGGGGAGTGTGCATACCAATTTACTTAAATGGGCGGTACTGTGACTCAGTGTAATTTAGGAATAATTAAATGGGAGTGTTGATACACATTTACCTACAAGGGTAATACTGTGACACAGTGCAGGTTAGGAATATTTAAAGGGGAGTGTGCATTCACATTTACCTACAAGGGTGGTACTGTGACATAGTGTAAGTTAGGAATATTTAAAGGGGAGTGCGCATGCATATTTACTTACAAGGATGTACTGTGAAGTGTGTGGCCACTGTGGTGCAGCAGTTAGCCTTGCAGCCTCACAGCAAGAGGTTCTCCAGTTTGATCCTCGGCTGGGATGCCTTCTGTGTGGAGTCTGCATGTCCTCCTTGTGGTCGCGTGGGTTTCCTCTGGGTGCTTCGGTTTCCATCCACATCCCAAAGACATGCTGTAGGTTTATTGGACACTCTAAATTGGCCCTAGGCGCGAGTGCGTGCATGTGTGCCTTCTGTAGAAGGTTAGGTGTCGGGCTGGCAACTCAAGACTGTAAAACTCCACTGCCAATCATGACCGGACAAGGTGAGCCACTGTGGTGACCCCTAACCGAGAAAAGCCAAAAGAAGAAGGTGGTACTGTGATGCAGTGTAGCTTACAGATATTTAAAGGGGAGTGTGCACAGACATTTACCCATAAGGGTGGTACTCTGATGCAGTGTACATTAGGAATATTTAAAGGGGAGTGTGTATTCACATTTACCTACAAGGGTGGCACTGTGATGCAATGTAGGTTTGGAATACTTAAAGGGGAGTGTGCATACACATTTAGCTACAAGGATGATACTGCTACAACATGTAGGCTAGGAATATTTATAGGGGGCGTCTGTAGACACATTTATCTAAAAGGATGGTACTGTTACACCATATAGGTTAGCAATATTTAAAGGGAGTGTGCATACACATTTGCCAACAAGGGTAGTACTATGACACAGTGTCGGTTAGAAATATTTAAAGGGGGGTGTGCATACACATTTACTTACAAGGGTTGTACTGTGACACAGTGTAAGTAAGAAATATTTAAATGAGAGTGTGCATACAAATTTGCCTACATGGGTGGTACTGTCATGCAGTGTAGGTTAGGATTATTTAAAGAGGAGTGTGCATACACATTTATCTACAAGGGTGGTTCTGTCATGCAGGAAAGTGTGCATACACATTTACCTACAAGGGTGGTACTGTGACACAGTGTAAGTTGGGAATATTTAAAGGGGAGTGTGCATATACATTTACCTACAAGGGTGGTACTGTGACACAGTGTAGGTTGAGAATATTTAAAGGAGAGTGTGCATACACATTTACCTACAAGGATGGTACTGTGACACAGTGAAGGTTAGAAATGTTTAAAGGGTAGTGTGCATAAAGATTTACTTACAAGAGTGGTACTGCGACGCAGTGTAGGTTAGGAATATTAACAGGGGAGTGTGCATAAACATATATCTACAAGGGTAGTACTATGACACAGTGCAGGTTAGGAATATTTAAAGGGAAGTGTGCATACACATTTACCTACAAGGTTGGTACTGTGACAGTGTAAGTTAGGAATATTTAAAGGGGAGTGGGCAGACACATTTGCCTACAAGGGCAGTACTATGACACAGTGTAGGTTAGCAATATTTAAAGGGGGGTGTGCATATACATTTACGTAGGGTGGTACTGTGACACAGTGTAAGTTAGAAATATTGCAAAGGCAGTGCTCATAAACATTTGCCTACAAAGGTGGTACGGTCATGCAGTGTAGGTTAGGAATACTTAAAGAGGAGTGTGCATACACATTTACCTACAAGGGTGGTTCTGTCATGCATTGTAGGTTAGGAATATTTAAAGGGGAGCGTGCATATACATTTACCTACAAGGGTGGTACTGTGATGCAGTCTAGGTTAGGAATATTTTAAGGGGAGTGTGCATACACCTTTACCTACAAAGGTGGTTCAGTGATGCAGTGTGGGTTAGGAATATTTAAAGGGTAGTGTGCATGCACATTTACCCACAAGGTGGTACTGAGATACAGTGTAGGTTAGGAATATTTATAGGGGAATGTGCATACACATTTACCTACAAAGGTGCTACTGTGATGCAGTATATGTTTGAAATATTTAAAGGGGAGTGTGCATGCACATTTACCTCCAAGGGTGATACTGTGATGGAGTGTAGGTTAGGAATATTTAGAGGGGTGTGTGCATACACATTTACCTACAAGGGTGGTACTATGATACAGTGCAGGTTAGGAATATTTAAAAGGGAGTGTGCATACACATTTACCTATAAGGGTAGTACTGTGATGCAGTGTAGGTTAGGAATATTTAAAAGGGAGTCTGCATACACATTTATCTATAAGGGTCGTACTGTGATGTAGTGTAGGTTAGGAATATTTAAAGGGGAGTGTGCATACACATTTCCCTGCAAGGGTGGTACTGTGATGCAGTATAGGTTAGGAATATTTAAAGGGGAGTGTACATATACATTTGCCTTCAATGGTGATACTCTGACACAATGTAGGTTAGGAATATTTAAAGTGGAGTGTGCATACATATTTACTTACAAGGGTGGTACTGTGACACAGTGTAGGTTAGGAATATTTAAAAGGGAGTGTGCAGACACATTTACCTGCAACGGTGGTACTGTGACACAGTGTAGATTAGAAATATTCAAAAGGGAGTGTGCATACATATTTACCTACTAAGACTCTACTTCAGTGCTTTGGGGATCTCACTACAAAAGAAATACTATTTATCTTTACAGCATTTATTTCCCACTTCTCCACCATCACATTCAAAAGTTCACACTCTTTGTAACAATTTTAAAGACAAACCATTGCACTAAACCTCAAGTCCCTCATAACACATCTATTGACAAAACATGGAATAGAGCAAGGCTTGGACTCAGAGTGGCATGGTGGTGGGTCTGGAAGAGGTGTGGGCCTTTGCAGAATGCATAAACAGAGGCTGTAAAATTAGAACAGGAAACAGAAACTATGATTAATACATACATAATGTTTGCAGAGCAGCTTAATACTTAAAATGTGTGTATTCCAGTTTAAAACTTTGCTTGCAATATAACACAATTGGGACAACACTGATATTTAGGCACAACTTAAAACATATTTCACACTTTTAGCAGAGCATTGTCCTCATTTATGTATGTGTGGACTTATTTATTTTAACTTAGGAAACCTGCATTGAGATAAACATGTTGCCTTCTTATCTGCTTCTGCATTTTCTGCTCTCCATGACATCGCCATGTGTGCCAAAAGATAACATCATTGACAATAATTGTATATTATAGCATGAAAAGACCAGCAGCCAGAGCAAATAAAGTCATCAGGCAGATAGCAGTTCTATATTCTTGTTTCTTTCTTAGATAGAAAAAGTATAATAACTGTAAAACTTTAGTTCTAAAAGACTGCTACAAAAGTCAGAAATAGATAAATATAAAACAGGATTATGCATTTAGCTCTCATCATCACGTAAATGCAATAAAATCATGATTATGATAAATATTTATCAGTGGAGTGCAAGGCTACAAGTACGGATGTCACACTTCATGCCAAACAGGTGGCTGAAATTAGAAAAAGGACTTTAACTGTTTGAAGTTATATGGAGGAAAAATGTTTACTAATGACTCCCTTTAAGCAGCAGAAAGCTGTATGCAGTGTTGCTTATCTGCCCCTAAGACTAGATGACGCAGGAAGGTCTGCCAAAGTTCATATCTGGAGGCAGCTGTTGACAATATACAATAATATGCATTCAGCTGCATTCACAAAGCACTAACTCAATACAAATAATAGGCAGAAGCAAAACAGTTGGCTGGCAGTTCAACTTAGGTGTCATTTTAACTTAGGTGTCATACTAATTGTGCTCCTCTAAAATCACTCCCCTTGGATGACACAGTGATTTACTTCAATACTACTTTCATCAACCTGTTAAATAGCTTTGCTCTGCTCCCATTAGAACTAAAAGAATTAAATACTATACAGCCCCCTGGTTAAGCAAAGAAACTATAACCTTTGTGCACCTCTGGGACAAAACATGGAAAATCTACCAGAAACACAAATCTTCTTCCTCCCTAACTGACTATAAGCAATTTGAAACAAAGTCAAACAACATATAAACTGTGACTGAAAATCCTATTACTCTTTACTACAAAACAACCACAAAACTAACCCGAAAAAGTTCTGGAATAGCATCTCCACCCTCCTCCATCCTGGTAAAAAAGTAAACCCACGCCCTGACCCTCACACCTCTGACCTCTCCTTAGCTACCCAATTTAACTTCTTTTTCATCAGCTCTATAGCTAAACTCACTACATCTTTTACAAATAATATACCTAGCCCACAATCTCCTATCTCCCATAATTCACCCTCCTTCAGCAACAAAACTTCTCAACTCCAACCTTTTACTCTCCAACCTGTTCCTATCTCTACCATAAAAAACTCCTACATAATTTGAAGCCATGTTCAAATGTCCCTGATGACCTTCCATCTAACTTCCTTAAACTAACTGCCAACAACATAGCCTTCCCCATCTCCATCCTAATAAACTGGTCAATCCAAGAATCCTATGTACCAACACTCTGGAAGAAAGCCTTTATCATCCCCCTTCATAAAGGGGGAAACAATACTGAAATCTTTAACTTCTGGCCAATTGCCATTCTCTACTCTACTACTGATGAAAGCCTTGCTGCTGAAACTGGTCTTCTCCCCCCATCTCAAAAATCTCAGAAAAATGCATTAATCTACAACTACTACTCTACTTACTAGATAACCATCTGCTTATCCCCACACAACATGGTTTCAGGCCTGGACACAGCACCACCACCGCTTTACTCTCCTTCCTCGAAACTGTCAATTCCGCATGTGACTCTGGCAGTACTGTATCTGCCCCCCTACTCGATTTATCCAAGGCCTTTGATACAAATTCACACCACCTCCTCTTGTCTAATCTCTCTCATCTTAACATATCCACCTCCTCTATCAACTGGTTCTCCAGTTACCTCTGCAATAGGCAGCAATCGGTCAAGTGGAAAAACTGTACTTCCCCTTTCCTTAACACCCTCACAGGAGTACCACAGGGGTTCATATTAGGCCCTCTACTATTTAATATATTTATAAATGACTTTAATCAGTGTATTCCTAATACAAAGCTTGCCCAATATGCAGATAACTCTATGATAATCTGCTCTGCTGAAACACTCCCCATACTACAGAAACTAACCCAAAAACCTTCCTATCAACCAAGAATTGGATGTTAAACAATCATCTAGCACTAAATACTTCCAAATCCAAAAATATGAAATTCACCCCCTCAAAGTATACTAAAATTCACAAGAACTCTTTCTCCATAACTAGCCAAAACAGAACCTCTATAGAAATTTTATCCCATACAAAGCTACTAGGTGTCACTGTCGATTAACAGCTTAAATTTGACATGCATCTCCAAACAAACATAAAGAAAACCCACAAAAGCTAGGCTTACTCTACTACCATAACCGCTTCCTTACTCCCTCAACCAGACATGTTCTTTCTATCACCTACCTCATACCCTCCCTCTTTTATGCTGCCCCCTCCTTACTAATCTCCAATCCAGTCTAAAGACTAAACTAGCTTCCTGATATAACAAAATCTCAAAGTTTGCCACTGGTGCCAAATCCTCCACTCACCAATGTAATGCCCTTCACAAACTAAATTGGCTTGAATTACTTCATCATCTCTACTTCATCCAACTTTTTTATGCACATAAACTCATCTTTAAACCCTTTCGCTGCCCTTCCCTTGACTCCCCCCCTCTAACTGCATCAACCTGATAGATTACTCAGGTCAAACAATCAAAACCTGCTCAAAGTATACAAACCTGCTTGAACTCCAGTCAAATTCCTTTTGTCCTTCTCTCTGTCACAACTCTGGAATCCCTTTCCACCACAAATTCGTACCACCAACAACCACTCCACCTTCCAAACCTTGCTCCATTCCCACCTCTCATTCCTCTGAGAATGCTCCTGCTCCCACCCCTCCTGACTCTCCTCTACTTAACCATATATTATCTCTCTCTTCTCTAATTTTTCATAACTCTGATCCCTCTCCTCTCCCTCTCCACACCCTACCTACCTACCTTTCTTTTTCAGTTTTCACAACTCTGATCCCCACTGTCTAGTTTCCTACCTAATTTTCCACCTACATCTATACTCCTTACTTCTTCCTTCTATACGTATAGCTTCACTCTACCTATTAGTCATTAATTTTCCTCTTCTCTGTTTCTTTTGTAATCTGACTTGAGAAGTTCACTTGTGTAGACTATGTAAATATATTATATATATATATATATATATATATATATATATATATATATATATATATATGGTTCTACTGTTTGTGGAATATATATATATATATATATATATAGATATATATATATATATATATAGATATATATATATATATATATATATATATATAGATATATATATATATATATTTGTATACATATATATATATATATATATATATATATATATATATATATATATATTTACCTTTGATTGCCCTGTAAAAGCATTTTATACTATTTCTTTTGTTAGTACATCTCTTATTTCATTGTATACTACAAATTTTATATACTTTGTAACATTTTGTTGGTGTGTTTGTCTAATTACTTTATCACTTGTCTAACCTTGTTGGAGCTTTTCTCCCCAGGACTCCATTGAAAACGGGCTCCTTCGGCCCAGTTTACATGCTGTAGCAAAGTATGAAGGATTAAATGGTAGAATTTAATGGACGCGCAAAGCTTACATAAACTTGGAGAAAGAAAAGTAATGTTTTTCAGTGGTTGTGCTTTACTTGAGTTGCAGTTGTTTTAGAGAGAGAATAATAAAGCTGGGGTAGGGAGTTTCAGATGCTCTGCATAAATGCATAGCACTGTGGGTGCTGTGTGTTTGCATTATTTTGTGTAGGAGCAATAAAGTATTTAATAAAGAGTCTGTGTTCTTGATGCATGCAATAATGGTCAAGGAGATGTTTTATGAGGGTCTGGGATTCAGCATGTCATAATGGAAACTGATTTACAAATTATACTCTTAAAGAAAATGCATTCCCAATGTTCCTGGTCCTAATGGATGGAAACACTGTAAAAACATAAAGCTATGAATTATATCAGTTAAATAAATATGTCTAAATAAAGCAGTATCAAAATCTCTGTCTTCTTGAAAGCATTTAAATGCTCAAAGATACAGCCATGTAGTTTTCTTTTAGATTTACATGCATAAAACACCTCACACTGAAAGCAAGTCACTCCATATGGACTACTAAGTAAGACTTGCAAGATGTACTTTGTCAGAGTTAGCTTTACTGAACAATGTTTATATATTTGAAGGTACATTATCTTCTGTTATGTGGCATAAATATGTAGGTAGCAATGGCCCAAGCTATTCCAACTGTTACGTAAGTTAAAAGGGAGAGTGTTTACGTTTGTAATCCTACATTTTCAGAACTTATAGCCTGACATTCAGAAAGGGCTATTGCAGGCAGTAAGCCTTAATATGAGCAACCAACCAATTTTGGATGCCCTTTCTGGTTCACAGACAGACCCACCACAGTGATTTCATACAGTCAGTAGAGTCACCAGAGTGGGCCATCTCCACAGTCATGCTAAATGCTAAATAAAGCATTATGGGGGCATGGCTAATGCCAATTAGCCATGTGCTCTTACCCAGAAATGCCTGTGGAAATGGATTTATACAGCTGTGCGATCTGTCTGAGTAACTCATCACAGCCAGCCATGTTAATTAACACTGACAAAATGCTGCATTCCCCCATTACTTCCAGAGGGAAAGACTGTGTTGCAGGTAAGATTAGGTAAGATCAACAGAGATGTATTAGTGGGGACTGAGTGGGTGAGTGGGTGAGTGGGTGGGTGGATGAGTGGGTGAGTGGGTGAGTGAGTGGGTGGGTGAGTGAGTGGGTGGGTGGGTGGGTGAGTGAGTGGGTGAGTGAGTGAGTGAGTGAGTGAGTGAGTGAGTGAGTGAGTGAGTGAGTGAGTGAGTGAGTGAGTGAGTGAGTGAGTGTATGTGTGTTGCATTATGTAAGAATGTCTCCAGGGGTATGACTTTAGGATTAGAAAGAGGATAATTTGAGTAAGTTTGTATGTGTATTTTTCTTTCTTTCTCATTGTGTCACTGTGTCTGTGTTGTTGTTTGTCTTTCGGCTTTTTCCCGGTAAGGGGTCGCCACAGCGGAACTCCGGTCCGCTAATGATTGGCAGTAGATTTTTTTTTACGAAACGCCGACGTGCCAGCTCGACGCCCAACCTTCAACAAAGGCACGCCCATTTATGCACGCATGTCTTTCGAATGCTACCCAACTGCGGGGAGGACATGCAGAGTCCACACAGAAGGCACTCCCAAGCCAAGCCGAGAATCGGACAGGAGAACCTCTTGCTGTGAGGTAACAGTGTGTCTGTGTATTTGTATAAATATGTTTACAGGTGAATGGGTGAGTGTGTCCATGACAGTGTTCAAGTGAGGAAGTATATATGTGTGTGTGTGTGTGTGTGTGTGTGTGTGTGTGTGTGTGTGTGTGTGTGTGTGTGTGTGTGTGTGTGTGTGTATCATGTTGACTGAGTGTGTGTGTGTGTGTGTGTGTGTGTGTGTGTGTGTGTGTGTGTGTGTGTGTGTGTGTGTGTGTGTGTGTGTGTGTGTGTGTGTGTGTGTGTGTGTGTGTGTGTGTGTGTGTGTGTATGAATGTCTGCATGTATGTGTGGGAGAGGAACTAGAAGGAATTCCTGTACCAATGCAATGTATGGGCCACCAGTGGTAATTACCACAAAAAAGTGCTGTTTAGCACCAGTTGTAATTATGCACAAGTCTGAGACATGCAAATTAGAAAATAATGAGGTCTTCCTCATTGTGGAGAAACATGTCTCTGAATCACATTTTACATGATCACATAAACTGTACCCTGCAGTGGAAGCAATCTATATGAACATAAGGGATTCTTTTGAATCATTTATTTACATTTGTGGTGGCATATTGATTGTATGACATCTTCTTTCACAATAAAGTGATGATTTTAAGCATTATATCAATGTAATTAATTAATTTAAGATTTTTACTATCTTTTGCTTTAGAGGGTGGCCACGGTGGTGCAGTGGTTAGCATTGCTGCCTCACAGCAAGAGGTTTTCTGGTTCGATCCTCAGCTGGGGTGCCTTCTGTGCAGAGTCTGCATGTCCTCCCTGTGGTCGTGTGGGTTTCCTCCGGGTGCTCCGGTTTCCTCCCACATCCCAAAGACATGCTGCAGGTGGATTGAACACTCTAAATTGGCCCTAGGTGTGAGTGTGTGCATGTGTGTGCCTTCTGTGGAAGGTTGGGTGCTGGGCTGGCAACTCAACACCATAAAACTCCACTGCCAATCATGAGCAGACAAGGTGATCTGCTGTGGCGACCCCTAACCGGGAAAAGCCGAAAGAAGAAGAAGACTATCTTTTGCTTTAGAGACATTTATTTATTTAAAAAAGGATGATGAACTGAATTTTGGTACTAGACTTTATCAGAAAAACTCTAAAAGAAGCATTGCTTGCTAACAGTATATACTCTACTAACATTACTAACTTTATCTTTACTGCTGTAATTCCTATGCGTAAAGCCAGAATTATCTATACTGCTGTAATCCCTATGCATAAAGCCAGAATTAAAACAACAAAAAAACAATTACTTTATAACTAATTAAGATCTGGAAAAATACATCCAAACCCAAGAACTGTTTTTATGACATTACTCTCTATATCCCCAGTACTCCATTATGGCAAAAATCAAGTCTCAAAATATGACATATCAATGCATGTAACATAAACATTAAAATCACCAACCTGCTTCGCTGAATAGCATTGCATACACAAGACTTTCTCATTATATCAGAAACATGGATATGATATCAGGCAAAAAGTATAAAAATCCTACCCCCCCCCCCCCCATGGTATAACATACTTACACATGCTAACAGCTCAAGTGAAGTATGTGGTACAGCCAATTTACATTCCAGTAAAGTTAAATGCACAGTTTATCATATCACACCACCCTATACTAGCAATGGTGAGATCATACAGCCTCTTTCAAAATAAATAATTACAACTCTGTCTTTGTAGGTGCTCTCCAAGTTCCAGCCAACCAACATGATTGCCACTGAAGATATATTATGACGGCTAATAGATAATATACAACAAGAAACAATAATAGATTCATAGGTGTATATTAATCTCATGACCACTAGGACCCTTAAAAGCCTAGTTGTGTAACCCAACTGTGACCAACAAATTTAATTTATATTTGATTTATAAGGGTGATTTACTAACTGCCTCTGTCCATCGAAGACATAGGAGCCAGACCGGGGTGAATTTCCAATTACCCATCCATTGGTCCAAGTTGCACTTAAATAGGGATAGGGAGGAACTCTGCTTTACATGGACAGGGAGCCTGTTCCAGAGAATGGGAAATCTCTGAGAAACATATCTGTCTCTCCAATATGTTCTATTTATGTTGCAAGCAAAATTTAGGTATTTTAATCTAGTATTTCTGATGCTATTTGTTTTGTGGATGTGGAAAAGGTTCATCAAAACAGGGTCCAGAGATGGCTTCTATGTCAGGCATAGATCACCTCTCAGCTGTCTCTATGATACCAAGTAAAGAGACAGGACTTTGAGGCAATCAGCATAAGACATTTTGTTTACTCCTTGTATTCTTTTTGTAAAGAACTTTTGTGGATGTTCCAGTTGCTGCATGTGTCTGGTCAGGTACATACTGAAGGGGACATTATACTCTAAGATGGGCCTGATGACGGCCAAGTACAGTAGTATGATGACCTCTCTGGACCTAGATGCATACCCTTGCTTACAAGTTGAACAACATAGAAGAATTTTCTTACTACCTTAGATACATGTTGGTCAAAGGCTAGGTTACTATTTACATGAGTTCCTAGATCCTTGACTAGTGAATCAACTTTTAAGGGTGTTTTATTGATGACATAGTTATCCAGGGTGGTAGATTTCCTTAAAGGTACTATAATGCATTTCTTGCTATTGAGTTTTAAGCCATGGTTTTTAAATCAAGCATTTGTCTGTATTAGACCTTCCTGAAAGGTGCTCTCATCATGGGGTATTCAATGACTAATCCCAGTTTGCAGTCATCTGCAAACTTAGTTAGCCAGAGGCCTTTAACATTGGCTTTGACACCTGAGAAGTAGATGCCAAAGAGGAGTAGGCCTAGCACAGAGCTCTGGGAAACTCCACTGGTGACAGGCCACTTTGTGGAGGTGGCCTCACTGATTCTAACTTCCTGTGTCCTATCAGTGAACCAGCTAGCTATCCAGCAAGTTATAAAGGTGTTTATATCTAGTTCTGTAGGTTTGTTGACAATGCTTGAGTGTGGTACTGTATCAAATGCCTAAACCAGATCTAGGTAGGCAGTATACACAGTTTTCCCCTCATCCATTGCCTTAGTGATCTTTTTAAAGAAATTCACCTGATTCATTAAGCATGATCTTCCTCTGACAAAGCCAAACTGAGACGGATCCAGTGTCTGGAGGTCTCCTATGTCCTTGCTGATAATTTCCATGATAATTCTTTCCACAGCTTTGCAAATAACACTAGTCAGACTAATGAGTTTGTAGTTTCCAGGGTCATTTGAAGGTCCATCCTTATGAAGGGGGATGACCATCACAGTCCTCCATTCATGTGGCACAAAGCCTGTTTTAAGACTATAAATTCAAAGAGCAGGTACTAGTGCAAAAGAACGGGTATAATATTGGCGTTTCAAAGTTGGTAACTGTTCAAGCACCCAAGTCAATTCTGTTGATGCAAGTTCTTTTATTTAACAAATAAAACACGGATAAGCGCTTTCACTAAAGTTAGCTTCTTCAGATCCTTATAGCTTTAGGACACTGTGTTATTTGCACTCAGTACTTTAATTTTACTTGTACTCAGTACTGTAATTTCACTTATGTTTAGCAGGAAAGACAGACCAACAGTATACAATTTTGGGAATTTTTACAAGGATTACTTGTTCAAATGTCAGGCTACTGCAGTTTACAAGGTTTCCTAAGGTGTCCTAAAGCTATAAGGATCTGAAGAAGCTAACTTTAGTGAAAGCGCTTATCCGTGTTTTATTTGTTAAATAAAAGAACTTGCATCAACAGAATTGACTTGGGTGCTTGAACAGTTACCAACTTTGAAACGCCAATATTATACCCGTTCTTTTGCACTAGTACCTGCTCTTTGAATTTATTTATTATTTTTTATTATTTGGTACATGTGTATTCATCCTTTGGACTGACTTCGCTATCGCTGTTTTAAGACTATAGTTAAATAATGACTCCAGGGATCCTGATAAGTCATATTTTAGACTATTCAGGAGGCAGCCTGAGATATTATCTGGACCCATTCAGGCCATGTTCGTGGCTTTAGTGAGTGCATGCTCTCTAGTTATAGGTGTAGAGGTTCTTTAGGGGTATTATTGGAGGGATGGTTGGGGGTGAGAGAGGGGTAAAGTTGGAATTGAATTTGTCCACTAACAGGTTCACTATGCCACCAGGCTCGGTGAATGTGGCACTGTTAAGCACCAATTCAACACATTGCTGTATGCTGCACTTGAGGTTTCTGACATAGCTGTAGAAGGCCTTATGGTTATCTTTCACCTGGGAAGATATCTTACTCTCAAAGTTGTCCTTATTTGACCTAATTGCCCTCTAAGTTGCCTATTTACTTTGATGACAGAGTTTTTATCTTTGAGAATTACCCTTTTTGATTTTTGACATAATGTTTTTCCTTTTGTTGTATATTGTATTTAATTTGGGTTGCTAACAAGGTGGTTTGTTTCTGAGGCTAGTTCTAGGCTTATTTCTGGTAGGTACAGCAGCCTGTATGCAGCCATTGACATGGCTGTACAAAGTTTTTGAGTGCAATTCAGCATAGGCTGGTGTATTCTCGGGGTTTGGAGCAACACTGAATTTTGACAAACCATCACTTAATAACAGGTAATTTGCCTTGGAATAGTTCTTAACTGTTAGTGGTTTTAATGGGATTACAGAGTTGATTATGATTTCAAAGGAGACAGCTTTATGGTTTGACCTTACCTGGAAGGAAAAGACACTGGGGGGTGCACAAGGTCCAGTTTGTTGGAGGCCTCATCATAGCCTGGTCCCCTGCCAAAAATGAGCCCTTACATCTTACCATATTAATCTATTTAACCTTATACAACTGATAACAACTACAGTTAAATCAGTTAAGCCTACCAGCAAACAATGTATCATTAAATGGATGTTAACATCAGACATAAACAACATTTTACACACAACTTATGTCAGACTCTACTAGTGATCACAATCCTAGTTTTCTGGTATGGAATCACAATAAATTTAACAGAAATATAATATATACCGCATTTAGAAATAAATCAGACTTTAATACAAACACATCCATATCCATCCTGCAATAGTTGAACTGAAAAAATCTAAATCCTTTGTCCTAGATGATGCCAACAGTTTATTTAACAAATTATTTATCAGCATCTCAGCAGGCTAGACTCCCTAGCCCACCCAGTTTTACAGAGAGAGAGGGGAAGTAATATCCAGGCTTGCTCCTTGGACAACATGTTGAGTTACAAAAAAAAATCATCCAGAAAGGAGAAAAAGTATTTAAATCAAGCCATGAACACAAAACACATCAGACTCTACTATATTATCATCAAGTGTGCAATCACATAAATAATACTAACTGAAAATGCAAACATAAACATACAAAGAAATAAAAAATAGTGAACTGCAAACAAATATAATATCAACCGTCTAAAATATTCTGTTCATTCATCACCAGACCTTTAAACCCAGGAACAAAGTCTCACCTGGGCCCCCTTATACATGAAATAGCTTTTGCTTGGAAATGCAGTACATAGTATGATCAATGGCCAGATCTACTAGTAATCCCCAATTACTATACCCACTATCCAGCAATAACATGAACTAATATATACCTATAATGAATACCATCTGCTTGGATCTCATACCCTCGCTGTCAGTTGTACAGTTACATAAGTGTCACTGTACAAGCAGAAAATAAGCAAAACAGTAAAACAACGTTATTCTAGAAGGTTCAAGCCACCCTGCACCTACCCATGTGGGAGACACCTCCATACTTCCAGTCTCTATATGTACACTGCACCCAAGGTAACAGCAACTATGGGACAATATATATATATATATATATATATATATATATATATATATATATATATATATATATATATATGGATCTAGGACTTATGCACGAATGTGCTAAGTCCCGAATCCATAATCACCAAACATATATTAACAAAAGCGCTTTCACCGAAAAAGGGCTTTCATTAATATATGTTAAAAAAAAAAAAAAGAAATCTACGTTTATGAACACCCACACCCCCCTACTTTAATATTCTCACTCCGAGACTGCACTACAGTGAAGAAAATGGAATTTTCCCTTATCCACACCGAAATTAGTTTCAGTGATTTTGTCTTCGGGGATCTGTACGGATCCTATATATATATATATATATATATATATATATATATATATAGATCAGGACTGTGTATTTCAGTCTGCTCATATTCAAATACATAAAAGAATATTTAAAATCAAACAAATAGCGTTAAGCAGCTGGAATGCAATTAAATAAAGAAGAAGCATAGTAGTGACAAAAAAGACATCCTTTTTTAAGCTTTCACCAGTATCCACTGCTCACATCAAAGAACACCTATATAAAGTTAAACCAACTTCCCTAACCTGTAATAACCTTCCATTAAAATGCCTTTGTATTGCAAATATGGCCATTGTGTATATAATTGATGTTCACAAATCTCTCCTTTCAAGAATCTACTGTCTATAAACTCTAGAAAATATCAGTTGTCTTCTCTTTTCACAAAGCAGGGGCCCATCTAAAACTAGTCAATTATAGACCTATGATTTTATCATCAACACTCTCAAAAATTAAATAAAAATGCATCCGTAATCGACTCCTTTAACACAAAAATAAAAACAAATTAGTTTCCACTACTCTACGTGATATTAGAGTTAGCTGACACTGTGGCACAGATGGATAAAGACCTGACTGCCCTTCAGACAAACCATGTTCAACTAGCAGCACATGCACTGGTGGGAGACTGGACACAGGAGGATGGCACTGATTGGCTATTCTGGAGGGAGGGAGGCTACCTAGGCTCACTGCAACAGCAAAATTACAAGCCTGGTGAGCACCAGTCTTTAATCTAAATACTGCTTGGTTAAGAGGACACCTCCACTGAGAAGGGGTTTTACTCAGTCTAACTATCCTCATAAACAAAGGCATATAAAATTAATCAAATTATAGTTAGGGTCAAAGGGTGCATACTAAATATAACTTCACTGTTTTTACACCAGAAGTGGGTTATGCTTACCCATGCTGATGTACTAAAGTATCAGAGGGAAAAGGACAACTGTATCAAATTTGCAGAGAGCAGCAATATCTGTGATCCAGTTCCACCGGCTATCTTTGTTCACTCAGCCATCTGCAAAAAAAAAATACCAAAAACAGGATATAAAAACAGGAAAAGATATATAGGGACCCTACTGCTTATGGTAACTGGTTTGACAAATATGCGACCAACATTCACCATTTATTTTTCTCCCTGACAGGCAGCTGGCAATCCAGACAATCAGAAAAGTATTAATTTTATTTTAAGAAATGATTCCTTAAGTTATCTGTCCAACTGAAATAATAAACCCACTGCCCAATGCCAAGATGCAGATATTGGTAGACTCTCTCCATGTCAGTTAATGGTTAATGTTACTGATGAGCAAGCTTTAGTGAAAAATGATTGTCCAGAATCTGCATTCAATAAAAATGTGTTTTACTATTTCTTCTTTTATACTGGTTACCTGAGAAAGTCCAGCCGAATAGTTGCTGGGAAAAAATCATCAAGACATAAACATAGGAAATAAGCAAAGATTAAAATATGCTTACAGAAGAATATACACTGAAATTGTACAAGGTTTAGTATGAATTAAGTAAAATTTGACAGAAAATCTTTCTGTGCCTGCAGTACCTCTGTGAAACAGGCAAAAATCATCAGCTCTCCTTCGATACTTTTCACAGGAACAACCTTTAAGTACACACACACACACACACACACACACACACACACACACACACATACACACACACACACTATGCAGAGAGCTGTACCTCTGCACCCTTCAAAATACTTTTACTAATTCTGAGGTAACTAAAGATGTCCAGCTTCACAGCAACAGAAAGATTGACTGAAAAAATTCAATAAATTGTATTATTTGTCATAATACTTGTTGAAAAGCTGAATGACTCCCTTCACAGTACATTAATAAGGCTATAGAATAAAGCTGCTAGACTATGACTATATTATGTTAGTGGGAATTCTGTTATATAATAATTAATTGTTGTACATCATGGAACAATAGGCATTCGATTATAAGGTAAGAATATGCATCCTAGGTAATATTTAGTGAATGCCCTGCAAACATTCTCCTGAGACTAGATCATCAGATCACCGTTTCGCATGCTATAAAATGCTGGTTATAATTTAGGCAAGTGGCATACAAAATATAGTCATAGATTTCTTTAAATGTGACTGTCAAATACTTAGTGATTCAGATTTAGGAAGGGGAAATGGGTACCACAGCAAGGATTTACAGACATTTCATAATATAAAAACTTGGCTTGACATTAAGCAACAAATTAATTTGCGAAGATAGAAGAGTCTGCTGAATTTAATTCTAAAATCCTCCATTTGCAGATATCATACAATCTCAGCCATAGAAACACGGCTCTTTTATCTGCAGTTCTACATCATGCTAAATGGGAATTTACTTCAAACACAAAGAATTAATGGTTCAAATCTAAATGTAGACCTAATTTTTTTAGACATTCATCCCTGAATGAACAAAAGTAATTAGAATGTTAATCCATGGTGCTGGAGAGCAAATTAAATAATATGTAAAGTTATCAAAGAACAGTTTATAGAAGGTGTATTGTCTAATGGTGCTATATTAACATAGAAATGAAATGCAATTATGTTGTACACAGCATAAAAGCAAGCGAATAATCATTTGTCCAGTAAAGTTAAAGCCCAGATAAGGATTTAACTTTTAATACAATTACTGTGACCACAGCATCGGCACCAGAAATAATCATTCATTCAGGGCAGTCAATCTACAGTTAGGGATTTAACTTTTAATACATTTTGGTAATATGAAAAGCATCTTCTGTAGTGGCTCACAGTAGTGTGAACTTGGTGCAGTTAATTCCATCAGAGGTAATTCCATCAGAGGTAGCCTTAGCTAAAGGTATCACCGTTTGTTTATTTTTATGCTTATAAATCATAGAGTCAACCCTATTTCACGTTAACAAGAACTAGATTTCAGGAATAGAAATAGGTCATTGAAAGGCCAAAATGCAAACTGTCATCACTCATATAGTCCACACATCCATATTTAGTTAAGTGAAAGCAGAAACAGACAAATGACCTCCTACTGGTTTTACTTCAGTATCTTCAGGAAGCCATAAGCAGAAGTTCATAGGTTCATATATTACTAGTAGGCTAACTCCCCTTGTGGGCCATTTTAAGCCTAGCCAATTACCCCATGTGAGAATCAAACCCTGCATCTTGTGTCTGTAAGGTAAACACCTTAACCATTATGCCAACCACCCTTATAAACAGTAAAAAAAACCCACATTCCAATTAAATAATTAAACAGCTAAATGCCCAGCCTTTATCACTTTAAATAACTCAACCACTCAGTATGAAAAACAACAGAAAAAAAAAAATATATATATATAGGTTTATATTACTTCAATTTTTTTGAAACTCAAAATTCATATGGTCAAGACCATATGATCAAGTTTTCAGAAACTCAAAAAAAAAATCTATAGGGCAGATTCAATAAACCCTACCAGTCCACTAATATCGTCTACATGTCTCAGTGTGATTGTAGTGCACTGTTTTGTATTCAGCAAGTGGCTTTGCACAGTATGTAGAGCTGCACAACCACAGTAAACACCATGGCATAACAATTACAGCATAACCAGCTGAATTGTATGCTAATCAACCAGTTCAAGATGGAGAAGTTATTCAACAAGCTATAAAGCAACTGTGCAGACTCAGTGCTGGTTTTCGCTGCAAATTCCAAAATCTATTGGAATACAGCCATGGAAAGGTGTCTACACAGAAAGAATGTTAGGGGCAGCTGTTGCTTTAATTCATGTGTATGTGCAACAGGCTGAAGTCTATGCTGCTGCTGCTAATAGACCACGGCCAAGAAGGAGAAGAGTTTTCAGACCCAGGTTAATGTATCACAATCTGCATGAGGTGGAACTTGAGGTGGAACTTGTAGAGAGCTGCAGTGTGGACAGAAACACACTACAGGAACTCTGCAACCTCTGTCATCTTCATCTCAGACCCAGGGCAAACTGAGGTGAACCCATACCAGTTGGAGACAAAGGTATGTATAGCGCTTAGAATTTTAGCTACATAAACTTTCAAGGAACAACAGAGGACATGCTGGGGGTGTCACTGACATCAGCATCCAGGATCCTCCATCAATTTCCTGGATGCTATGCACCAACATGCCAGTGACCGCATATATTCCCCGCCGTACTCCTGAAGACAGGGCCACAAACATGCAAGAGGTCTACCCTGAAGTACTGGATGCCATAGACTGTACACACATAGAAATTAAGGCACTACCTGGGGAACTGGGAAGGGTCTACATAAATAGAAAGGGCTTGCAGTCTGTTAACTACCAAGTCATGTGAAACACTAAGGGAATCATCTTGAATGTGTGTCCTGGCAACCCAGGCAGTTAACAAGACTCACATATCTGGCACACCTCCCAACTGTATCAGATGTTCACTATGGGTGCTATCCCACAGGGTCATTTACTGGGGGACACAGGTTATGGACTGAAACCATAGCTGATGACACCCATCAGAAATGCACACACACCCGCTGAAGAATGCTATAATGAGGCACACGCTCAAGCCAGAAATATCATACAGCATGCGTTTGAGCTGCTGAAGTTGTGGTTCTGCTTGCCTAGATACATCTAGAGGAGATCTACAGTGCAATCCATGTACATGCACTGAATTCTTCACTGTCTGCGGCATGCTTCACAACATCATCCTGAGAAAGCAACTTCAGCAGGATCAACAAGGGAAAGGGATACACATCCCACCACCACTAGCAAGGTCACCACAGCCACAAACAAGTGAGGAGTCAGAGGATGGGCCAGCAGCTGTTGTGGGTATAGGTAAACATAGGCGTCCTCAATATGCCCTTGCATTGGTTAAGAGGCAAGGCATAGCACACTCACTTACCACCTAAGGGGCAAACACCTTCATCCTATGCACATACATATAGCAACATTGATGCCAGGCAATGCACACAACCTTTACCTACCCATATGATTACTGTGTACTTCTAGCATCAGACAGATTCAGTCCTGAATTAAAACAATAGCAACTTCTGGATTTACACGGTAAGTGTTGAACCTGGAGAATTAAAACAGAATTGTGTAATAATATGAATGAATGGCACATCCTTGCATGTTGTTACTTGGTGATTTAAGCAAGTAAAAGGTGGGTGATTTGTACAGCAATGACTTTAACATGTGACAGCAGAGATTTATGTAAATACATATGTCCTCTATCAAGTAATAGGGCTTAGGCATCAAAGATTCACACATTCATACCTCTCAAATGTACTGATGGTCACCAAATGTCTTCAGTTTGGCCTCATACTTTTGTACTGGAAAATCATTAAAGATAGAAGCTAGAAAGTAAGGAGACACATTTCAGTTTCAGACTTTACATCCCTCAGAAGATTATTAAAAATATTGATGCAAAAAAATGTTTTTATTCTATCAGCTATCTAACTTTCTAAGACCAAAGTATGTCAAAAGTACAATTAGCAAAGTGACATCACAAACACAGACATACTAAGCACTAAGTCAGCTATGCACCTTGAGCATCAGGCACAAATCTTATGTATTCCTGAATCCAAAAGACAGAAGACAAAGTATATGGCACAGTTATCATCACTTGTACAGGGAGTTTTGTGTGTGTGGGGAGGGGGGTGCAGGAAGCCTAGGAAAACACAAAAGGCAAATGAGTTCATTTGAGTATGAAAGAGAAGCAGGCAGATATTTGGATAAAGTAACAAATGGCAAGTGAGACAGAATGAGCTTCAAGCTTCATGGCTGAATGATGTAACTGTTATGTGCATGTCTGTATGGGCCCTCCAGGTGAAATTGGTGTGTGAGTGTCTTTAGGAACGCAGCCAAGCTCTGTGCTAGCTCTACATCTTGGTATGTCAGACAGGTGTGAGTTGGGCATGGTAGAGGTGGCAGTTCACCGTTATCATACCCGACTGCAAGAACTATCTCTGCCAGGAGTTGCACTAGCATGTCCACACCCACAGTCAGACAACCAGGAACACAGCCCCATGGTCTGCCATATCTGAGTGTGGACACCTCAAATGACAGAGCAGTAGAAGTAGTGCCACTATGGGAGTGTGATCGGGCTAACATCAGATGATGTCACTGACCTATGCTCATGTGGATGCCATTCCCCTCCCAGCAGACATTCCATCACAGACACCACTCATTCCAATGTATCATTCATCTGATCCATTGAATCGACAACACAGTGGAGGTAGTCACACATGTCAGCTTGTGCCACATCTACAACCCTAAGCATTTTTTTGAGGATCTATTAGAATGTGCCTGCGTGTCCATGACAGCCCTAAACATACATCGAGTGGCAGGGGAAGACACACCGAGATGAGGTGGAGGATGGACAGCAAGCCTTCTCTGAGCACCCCTAACAACCCCCCCTGTGTGGCACCTCATCCACACTTTGGCTACAGCCAGAGGGAACAGGAACTGAAGCCACAGTAACCATTCTGCTCTGATTTAGTGTCTCATCCTCCAGCTGTCCAATATCTGAGGGCTAATTGAAATGGGTTGGCATAGGCCTGCTGGCTGTGTCCGATGGAATTACAGGGGATGGCTGAAATCAACCTCAGTGTCATATTCAACATCTGCACCCCCCAACTGTGACTCTGTCTGGCCTCCATCATCATCAGAGTCTTCTGATACTCTGACATCAGGTGGTAGGAGTCCCACACTTCCACTGTCAGGATCACCTGTGATAATAAGCAACAAACACAGGAAAAATTAATACTTACACTACTATAGTCCAATATATGTTAACAAACTAACAGTGGTGCCACTATTACAGACAGTGCAGCAATACACACAAAACTCCTGGCACCCACATTACAAACTAAATATTTCTTTGAACTGCTCATCAATACTTACATAAAAATGTTTGGCTTACCTTGTGAAGATGATTGCAGACTTCTTATGCTGGATGGTCCTGGAAGAAGTTAAGCAAAAGGTAAAGACACCATCATCAGAATGACCATTAACACAGGGTGTTGAAACTTTATGCCCTTTATATGCACATTAATGATACTTTTAACAAGAACTTGGATGACATGTCCACCCCAAGCCCATGTGTAATCAACCAGAATGTGTTGTTAACTGCATCAATCTACAACTATCCCCCCCTCCCAAACAAATTTAATGTTAAACAGAACTTAAGTATTGCTGTCAATATTTTACTGTGCAAGAAGTATTTAACAACTGAGATAGGTAAGCCTACCTGGAAGCACCTCCTGGGACATACTTGTCTGCCCTAGAACAGCAGCACCAATGACAATGACATGCTATTGTGCACATTCCACTGAGCTGTCTGAATCCCGAACAGTGGACAGGAACTCTTCATTTGATGTCAGTGGTGGCTCTGTAGCAGCCCCACCCCAGTAGACATCTGTTCTTGGGCTGCCACAGCTGCATTCTTCCAGGCCAATGAAATCATGTCAGTGGCCCTATGGTGTACCTGATCATATGTCCTTCTCTAGCCACCTACTGTGTTCACATCAGCAACTATTTGCTGCTAAATTTGCATTCTGCCAGATATATCCCAAAATCCCCTCTCAAGCAGAAAGGCACCATGATGCCTTAATGCTTCCACATAACTTCATTATCAGGCTCACTGAAGGGGGATTTTCGGGGATTGGGACAACTGGGTGCCATAGTCCTAGGTGACATAAAACACAAAAGAAGGATAATACACATAAGTATCACATAAATAAAAGTCCTGCTTTGATATAACACAAAAAAGGTATCATTTCACTGTTACTCACTGGAGAAGCCACGGTGGTGCAGCGGTTAGTGTTGTTGCCTCACAGCAAGAGGTTCTCCCATTCGATTCTCGGCTGGAGTGCCTTCTGTGTGGTGTCTGCATGTCATCCCCATAGTCAAGTGATGTTAAAGACATGCAGGTAGGTGTGAGCATGCCTTCGTTGAAGGTTCGGCGTCAGGCTGGCAACTTGGCACCGTAAATATCCACTGCCAATCATGAGCGGACTGGAGTTCCGCTGTGGTGACCCCTAACCGGGAAAAGCCGAAAGTCTTTTTACTCACTGGAGAAACATAAAACAGTCAAGATATTCAAATATAAAAAAAAAAAGTGTTCAGTTGTAACATATTCCAATCACATATGAAGCAAGGTTAGATCTAAAACAAGGAGAGTAACAATAGCAAAATCTTTTTTGTGCCAAAACAGAAATGCAACTTTTCTTCCCACCCCCAAAACAACCAGCAAATGATACATTTTGCTAACAAACCATCAATGAAATGCTAAAAGTGCTATCAAATAAACTGTCCCTAAAACATGTACAGATTTACCACAGAACATTCAATTTTAAGCAATTGCCAGTCATGTCTACCTGTGGCCATCACTCCCCCCAGAGGTGTGTATGGTCTATCCTAGAAGGCTAACAACCCTGTGTCATTGACAATATAGGATATTTACATTTCATGGTAATAACAACAGAGTGTGCAGAGAAAAACAGTTGTAACATTAGCACTTGTGTTGACAGTTAATAAGCCTGTGCAATTAAAAATAGCATTTGCTAATGTATATATATATATATATATATATATATATATATATATATATATATATATATATATATAAACATATTTCTCTTACTAACATTTCAGCATATGCAGTATATAGATGAAAAATGCAAGCATACCTTATCAAGATTGGTAGTCTTCTGTGCAGATAAATCTCAAAGTAATATCTTCTTCTGTGTCATCCACATAAACAAGTCTCTTCACGTTCAGGTTCCCTTTTTATAGTGTAGATTCAGGGCTGTAAGCACGGTGAATATCCAAATGAGGTGTGAACTCATTAGAATTGCTGAATCCCCAATACTTGGCTCTGTGTATCAGATATAAAGGTAATGCAGGCACTCCCTCAGTGTTTGTTGCTAATAGAGTGCAACTGTGAATGACTAATGGTAGCGAGAAGGAAAACATAACAGCAATTCAGACTCCCTTACCTCCAGTGGGTGTCAGCCAGGTTAGACTTACAAAGTGTAGAAGTAATCGCATCAAGGTTTTAAATGTAAGTAAGCAGCACACATTTCACCATTTTTCTTCAGTAATATCCAACCTCCCCTTCATTTGTTGACAACTGTATATTATTGTCATTTAATATCCTCACATATTTTAAGGACAATGATACAGAATGCTTTACAGACTGCAGGTTTTAAATTATTGGTCAGATAAGACAAGAATGGGCAACAAACAGAGAGATAAGACAGAACTGTGCTTATGCAAGCAATGGTCGTAAATGGTTGTGTGACCACTCAGTGCACTACTTCAGAAATTAATACATGTACAAACTGTCAAATGTTTTGTTAGTACTGTGGATGATGTAGTTGGTTGTATGCACAATGATTTTAGTTCTCTGCTGCAAAGCTGTTTCTGGGGCAAAGAGGAATAAGACATCCTTATTGTGTTTTGAAGGTCCATTGGAGTGAGAGTTTAAATCCAGACCTGTGTAAAAATATTTCATGTGTACCAACATAAATTTTGTAGTGTTATTTTTTAGATTTCTTTTCTTCATTTCACCTAATATTCCCTTTTTTGTATTTTTCTTTTTTTTTTCCTTTTCTTAATGCCAGTGTTTGCACAGTGAGCTATTTAGTGCAAACAAATGAAATGGAGAAACACAAAGAATGCATATTTAGCTGTACTTGTTTTGTTTGTGTGATGCTTAGCAGTGTGCAAACCCAGACTAGTGGCCCACACAGGAAGCAGACAGAACACCTGCAGACAGGGCACAGACAGTGTAAAGGTAAAAAAGGATACATTGTTGCAGTTTTTGCTTTCCATCAAGCAATGCCACTAAGTAACATTGCATGGCAGTTAGCAAGCTTCCCCAACATCTGCAGCCATCGAACATCTGCAGACAAGAAGCAGACAGTCAACAATTTAAAACAGATGCATTCTCTCAATTTTCTTGGGCACTACACAAACACATAAGTGGTGTGGCAGGTAACACGGATAACTTAGGAATGAATATGGAATTATGCAGCTGTCATTTAACTATTCTTGTTGGAGCAGGTGTAAGTGTAGGGCTGTAATACAGATGGTCCTGGATTCTAATACAGGAAGTGCAATATATTTTTACTGTTGTGACAGTCCAGTTTATAGTAATGAATAGGAAAATATGCAAGTGTTTCAACATTCTTGTGGCAACATGTGTAAGTGTAGGGCTGCCATACATGTGGTCTTGGGTTCTAATACAGGAAATTCCAGACATTTTTACTATCGTCCCATTTCACATTATATTCAATCTCACTTATAACACTTTAGACATAATCATAAATAGTGGAGCTGATATGAATTATATGTATAAGTTATATGACAGCCTTCCTGTGTTTTGAAGGTTCAGATGTATGACTGGGGGTATACTGTCTACCATGTTTCTGTAATTATAATTCTGCTATCTGAACTTGAATGGCCTTCACACTTAAATAAGATATATTTATAAATTAATGTATATACAAGGACCTTGTCAGGTCACACACATACATGATTAACACCTCAGTCTATATATGAATGATTCATGACTATGTCTGAGAACCAATTCTTCTGTGGCAAAGATGTAAAATCACCACTGTGGAAGAAAATATTTTGTCCCTTATGCATATGTTTGAATCCCACACTGTAAAATCAATTTTAGCAGTGTATAAAGCCAAACAAGCATTTGTCAGGTCAGGACATGAGTGCCCCCAGTGCATGTCAGCAAAGTTAAATCACCTAACAGTTACAACAGTAGACACCCATCAAACTAATATCAAGTGTCAGATTAACCTTCCATTTTCAAAACTTGCTTTCCTCCCTGCTTGGCACTGTTGTTCTCCACTTAATATCACGCAAACACAGTTGACATAATTTCTCAGGTTTGCGCACTACAAGTAACAGGAACTGATAGGAAATCATTTGCCATTGCACTACTTTTGGGATTAGACATGTCTGGCGTTAGAGGGGGAGGTGCACAATTTATGGTACAGAGGTGGGGTGTTCAGGATATTTACTGGACTCCTGGTAAAGTGCCACAGCCAAAGGCTTCTGTAGGGGGACTATTCTGGCTCCCTGTATAAGGCTTGGAATAGTGTGACCAGGCCTGTATCCAGTGAGACTGCCATCCCAAACACTGGAGAACAGTGCAGGCATCACTTGACATAAAAAGGCATAAGAGGGTACACTCAACCAGTGATAGGATGAGTTTCAAGCTACAGACATTCCACAGTTGTATAAGTATGGCAATAAAGAGAATTTATAATACATAGAAAACTAAATATATGCAAGACTGGTAAGCATAATGCTCTTCTTTTCTTTTATTTTCTTTTCATTTCTTTTCTTTTCACAGCTAATCCTGAAATTGAGTTGAATAGACAGGCTCATGCTAATCATTTGGAGAGACTGAGGGAAGCAAGTGGTATGTAAGCAGCACAAGAGAAGTATTATTGTAACTTTAAAAGTTAAAGATAGATGTTCTCATTTTCTATACAGTTGTAGAAATGTAAGCATGCATATCCTAACTGTAAAAGCAAGTATGCGCGAATACGTCTGTAGTACAAACCAACTTTAGGAGTCAAGTGTAAGACTGTGTGGGTTCAAATACTACTAGTAACAACTATACAATACTGCAATTATTTAATGATATGATATAAATTAAAATCTATACAAGTGGCATAAATCCCTGCTGTTAACTGTAATCTGTATAACTGGACCAATCATATGTGCAATATATGCACATTGCAAGGATTACTTTGAGCAATCTGTAATTATAGTTTGTAGTTGTTAGGAATATACTTAAATTATTATTTCATATAAAATAGTTGTATTATTGTAATAACACATTGTATGTCACATATGATGGTACTAACTTTATTTCTTTATTTTTTTCTCACCCCAACCCTTATCTCTTTTTTTATTTTCTATTATGTGTCATCAAAATGTCTCCATGTCATCCATCTGTAACAAAACACTAAGTGATTTACAGTACAGTGAGGTAGGCCAGCCCCAGTGGGACAGCCTGCCCCTGCTCCACCACCGATGCCCAGCACATCTGGGACCCAACCAGGCAGCATTGCCTCTGTTGCCCCTGCACTACCTGCACCCTCAGGTAGCTTGTGCTGTGGAGCACTCTGGGAGTACTGGCAGAAGGGGAGATGTCTTCACCCACCAGGAGGTTCCAGTGATGGTGAGTAGGGTTGAGCACCACACCATTGGGTTTGCCTACACTGGATGGACAGGCTTCTCTCCCTCATGGTCCATAGGAGGAGAAGATGTCAAGCACTCCAGCAGCCAGTAGAGTAAGGGGAGAGTGATGACAGTCCTGCGGGTGAGAACTAGATTCTCACTGTCCCCATGTTTGATGGACATAAGCTTGCATTTTCCCCTCCCTCACCCCAATCATGGTGTCCCCCAACCTTTTGTGTCCCTCACCATCCCTCTGTCTTGTCTTGTCTTGTTTGTCTTGTTTGGTTGTATTTATTTCCTCACCTACCTAACTCACCTGACCCAGAAATACCAATGTCCCTTACCCAGCATTCCTCTCTTACTGAAAAAAAAAAAAAATGGGCACCTGTCCCACAAAAAAATTATCATCCATACATAGCTGTCCATTTCATACACTTGTCTTAGTGACACACTTTATTTGGTCCAATTGGCTATACAACATGATTGCAGTGTTGTCACCCAGTTTTGTGGAGGTGACAGTCCAAATTCATCTAATATTCTGTGCATATTTTCATTTTACACTGTTGAAGAAATGGATAGATATGGTTCTTTCCTAGTTCCTTCCTAAACATTCCTATATTGCTTTTTCTTTGTTCTTTCCCTTGCTTGCCCCCATTTCACCACATTCTTATCTACTTCATTTTAACACCTATAGTCTGTCCAAAAAATAGAATCACACATAACACACATCAGTACCAAAGAGTTTGGCATTGTGCACTAATGCCAAGTGATGGTGAACAGCTCTTTACTTGGTGTGGTTACCTCCTTGCAATGCTGCTTAAACATGCTGCACTACATCAACACACAGTAAAGCACAGTGAAGGTAGTGTAAAGTATAATTTCATTGCATTTCACTACTTATTTAAAAGTATTATCTACACCTGGATTCAAACCCTATATCATCTGGGCTGAAAAAGAAGTGTGTCAATGTATTTACACCTGCTGCCACAGAGTCAGCTAAGCAGCAGGTGTGTTTCATACACCCAATACTTACTCTCATAAAATTTAGCAATAAGCCTCGCATTTGGGCACTGCTTAACTATGGGCAAACAGGGAAAGTGGTAGAAATGTGTATCTCACATCCACAAACATTTTGCCAGCCATCGCACAAACCTGCTGCTCCCTGTTGCACTATGCAAAGTAAATAATAGCATGTATTACATTTGTTTACTGTCCATTTCATCTTCATGCCATCAAACTACATATGGAAACATAAAAAATTAACTCCCCCATGTACTGCAACCCTGACCTCTCAATACTTGCTCAGAAATATATCAACTGCATTACAATACATTAATAGCAAATGTTGTGTCATATATCATGCACATCTTTAGAATGAGAATACACATTCATATTTTTAAATATTTGTAGTAATGTGGACACCTGTTTACATATAGTTTGTAAAGCTGTCTCTTAAAGTCTACCTGTCATTGAACACAACCACCACATACTACACATCACACACTTATCAATCTGGTAACATGCAGAACTTGAAATATCTTGACAGTTGAACATGCTTACACATCTGTTTCATGCAGGCCTCCCAACATCTTCTTTCCAAACATCCACTGTTGGTGTCATCCACCATAAGTTGTCCTGCAGCATGGTAAAACTCAGACTTGTGACATTGCACTTACATAATGTATTGTGTTCTCTAGTCTGTGTACTTAGGTAGCGGTTCTGTTCTCTTCTGTAGTCAACTGGTGTGTGTGTGTGTGTGTGTGTGTGTGTGTGTGTGTGTGTGTGTGTGTGTGTGTGTGTGTGTGTGTGTGTGTGTGTGTGTGTGTGTGTGTGTGTGTGTGTGTGTGTGTGTGTGTGTGTGTGTGTGTGTGTGTGAGTGTGTCTATCTAGTCAGAGAAGCATAAATGTGTATCTGACAGTTACAACTCCAATCCCATGGATTGCCAATATTTTGACAATTGCACATGCCTACTCATCCATTTCATGCAGGCCTCCCAACATCTTCTCTCCAAACATCCAGTGCTGATGTCACCCACCATAAATTGTCCTGCAGCCTTGTGAAAGTCAAACTTCTGCTGTGGCACTTGTGTAAATTAATGAGTACTCTAATCTGTGTACTTAGATAGGGGTTCTATTCTCACTGCAGTCAACTGGGGGAAGTGGGTGTCTATCTAGTCAGAGGAACATAAGTGTGTATCCAACAGTTACCACTCCAATCCCATGGATTGACAATATTTTGACACTTGTACATGCCTACACATCCATTTCATGCAGGCCTCCCAACATCTTCTCTCCAAACATCCAGTGCTGATGTTATCCACCATAAGTTGTCCTGTGGCCTTGTGACAGTCAGATTTCTGCTGTGGCACTTGGACAAAGTACTGAGTTCTTTAGTCTGTGTACTTAGATAGGTAGGGGTTCTGTTCTCACTGCAGTCAATTGGGGGTGTATGTAAGTTTTTCCACTTGCTTGACATCAGATAGAACATTCTACACAACATGTGGACACTGCTTTTAGCATTTTCTCCTCACCAGACACTGCTGATGTCATCACTTGTAAACTCTTGTCTGACACCCTTCAAGTCAGACTTGAGCTGGGGCACTTGCCTTAAATACATAGTTCTCTAGTCTGTGTACTTAGGTAGGGGTTCTTTTCTCACTGCAGTCATTTGGGGTGTGTGTGTTTTTGTGCACTTACTTGACATCAAAGAGAGCATTTTACACCAGCACACAGACACGGCTATTAGCACTTTCTCCTCCCCAGACATTGCTGATGTCATCCACTGTAGCTGCTTTGCAGATGTGCAGTATTCCAATCAGGACAGAGTCAGAGACTGGCCTGTAGGCCCGGCAGAAGTCACCTCATCCTATATGATACAGATTACAGTGACAGGGCTTTCGGTCTATCCGCATGCATCATGGCATGGTTTGCAAGGCCTGTATTTTCTTGGTGAGAAATCAAGGCCTTTTCTATATGGACACTAGTAATATACCGGCTGTGTGCAACAGACGTGTGAATTGATAATGCTACATCCATGTCTGTTACATCTGTTAGATGTCCCAAAAGATGTCATTGAGGGCATACATGATGACAACACTATCATCCTGTGGAACGTGACCAGGCCAATGCATTTGACACAAATCCAGACAGAGGTATTCACTCAACACTGTCAGATGTGGTCAAACACCTATATCACCAAGTGGGTACACCTCTGGATCACATAAGTGGCAACTAAATATGTTGAAACATGTGAAATGAAGTATATCTCTGGTCCAGTGATCAGGTTTGTACATCAGGGCTGTCTGCTAGTGACTTTCCTGTTTATTATTTAAGTCACAGATGTTAAGAGTGACATACATATACATTGTCCAAATAGCTGTCTGGAGGACTACAAATTGTGGGCAATCACTGACTCCAACTGTGATATTAGTATAATACAGACAGTATCAACACACACCAAAGATTGCTGCCACAGCCATGACAACACATGAGATGAAACAAAACATGGAGGGATTTGTTACATTATGAAAACAAACACACAAACCAAAGATAAAGTAGACATTGCACCCTATAAATAGACCAGCTGGTATGTGACCTGTCTCCTGGGGTAGATAGTATGTAGAATATCCACCAGCATGTGACCACAGTGATGATCACTCTCTTGTATGTAACACAACTACCGAGTATGTGCAGGACATCCACATCATAGGCCATAATACCACCATAGTCCACAGCCTTCATCATACCAGTAGCTGAGTACAATGCACCTTTCTTCACATACTTCCCTACACATCTTCCAGTGGTGTGTAAATGAAGTGTAACACCTTTACCACAGTCAGCTGTCACACATCTTATTGGCCATACTTGGGTATTCTTTTTATTGCATAAACATCACTGTGTAATGATGCATAACACCCATCAAGTGTTACACCAGATGCATGTGTGATACCTGTTCCAGTGATGCACACAGTACATGCACAGTTGTTTGACAACATTGTTGGCATGGGTTACATTTGTGACAGTGTGGAATGTGATATATATATATATATATATATATATATATATATATATATATATATATATATATATATATATGTCATGCACACCAGTCAACTAGCCTGTATTGTTCATAATGTCACATACAGGTATGGCAGGGTCCTTGTTAACACCTCCAGCAGATGTTACAGTGTCAGGATGGTGTGCTTGATTACCCTCATAGATTGCTAACATGTTATAATAGCTGTACAAGTGTGTTTGTGCAGAACCATGTATGATCACTCAGAATCACATATGTTGTGTCAGAGGCATGGCATTACTGGTGGTATTATTCTGATACTCTCCATGATTGTGCATGCTTCTTTTACTGTTGTCCATAATCCAGTAACTGTGTCCCATTTGTTAGAGACCTCTTCTGAAATTACACTCATATTCAGGCAAATCAGTTTACACAGCTTCACAATACGCACCCAACATCAATTGTATACAATATCCTTGATAGATGTCATCTCCATTGTTCATGTCAGGATGCTTATCTCACAAAGACTTCTTTTCCATTGTTATGTCTTCTTGTCTGACAGTCATATAATATACATTTTCACTGTGAAGTCCATGCTGTACCAATACATATAACTCCCTATGCATTGCATGAGTCGTCCTTCCTGGGCACACTGTTGGTGCTGCAAGGAGCACTTCTGGCTGACATCAAAGACTGAAACAATACTAATTTCATGAACGTTAATCATACTTTGACTTAGGAATGGGGTCCTTTTCCCGTCATGGTATTAGAAACGCAAAAGATTTGGAAAAATTAAGCATAGAGATACCATGTTGATATATGATTAGTGCTCCTGCTACAACTGTCTTCCATTTACATGCCCTCATCTGTTGTACATTACAAAGTTTCACCTTTCCTCTTTCTCTGTGTTCATTCCTACAATTAATCTGTGTGTCCCTATTCAATACACACACTTCCCTTGACTGTTTATTTTAAATAGCAGTCTATGTTCTCTTACAGATCAATTACACAACTTTTGTACAGAATTCCTAGAATGGGATTTCACAATACTCTGCACTGTATACACTGTCCTGTACTGTGTTTGGACTTTACATATTACTATATAATATACCCTGATAATCATTGTGACATTCCACCCAATCTCGCTAACCTAGTTTGCTTTTCTGTAAACAGGTTTGCTAGTCATCTTGTTTTACATGGTTTCCTAGCCAGCAACACTGTTGCCAGCCACAAAACCATGCTTGTTTACCTTTGAATGCATTGCGCAGCATGAATGTGCAATTAGCACTGCTGTTCACCATGCAAATATGTAAACTCTGTGTAGGCTTTGCGCAAAGCCTACATAGAGTTCTTTGAATCCTACTCTATGTTTTTGCAGGAGGCAAGCCTCCCTGCACTCCCCATACTACCAGCAAATTATATATGCAAGGTCTGAGATCCCAATCCCCACTGTACCGTGATCTACATACAACTACTTAAAAGGGGAAATTACCTGTTTTCCCACTATAGTGCAATGTTGAGGTTGGAATATATAATTTGCAGGGAGTGTAGTGGGTGCAGAAATGTATTATTTTTTTTTTTGTATTTCAAGTCTTCAGAAACTCAATTATATGTTCTCAATCATATGAATTTCAAGTTTGCAAAACATTTATGTAATATAAACCATACTCATATGTGTGTGTGTGTGTGTGTGTGTGTGTGTATATATATATATATATATATATATATATATATATATATATATATATATGTGTGTGTGTGTGTGTGTGTGTGTGTGTGTGTGTGTGCATATACCATTATCTATAAAGTAAATAAAACAAGCTTAAGTTCACAAAACATTACTTGAAGCCAGCAGGAGACATAACTTTTAGTATATATAGACACATATTTTCTTTTTGTGGGTCAGAACAGTTTCAGCATCAGCTTCCAGCCTAAAAACAAAGCAATCCGTGTCCACAAATATAAAACTTACATCCACAGGACTGTCACTATTGTGCACATATTCACAAAACAGCATTGTCTCTTGTATCTTTTTTAATCTAGCATGTGCTCTGTTATTTTGGTTTAAAGACTCTGCTATATTTCCCTATCAAAAAAATGAGTCAAAACCATAAATAGCCAAAGACAAAGTTATGTAAGTGATAGCTTTTCTAATAGTACAAGTTAGATCTATATTAGAATTTGAATTTTTTTTTTTGCCTGAACAATATATTTAATTAGCACAGTGATCATAATGGAAATATCCAGCTACCTATTCTAAAACATAGAAGAAAAATATTATGTTTAACCATGCCATCTCCTCTGTGTTTTTTCCATTTCAAAATTAAAAGTATTCAGACTCAGTAAAAATATCTATAAGCCAGCCAGTAAAGAAAAATGTGGACATCAGTTCCCATTCTCACTGGGGAAGGACATGGTGAAATGTGATGACTGACTCCTATTACAGTATAATGATACATTTTAATGACTTCTGATGGAGATCATGCATGACTAAGTTAAATGGCTTACTCATGATGAAAGAAGCACGCCATCACCAGATGTCCTGCTATTATGCTAAGGACTAATATCCATCTGTCAATATAATGCAATTACGCATTCATTCCCTTGATAATAAAAGAGAAAAAATAAGTGCCATCATCCATATTGTAGAAAAAAGCAAACTATCTACATACCAACTCTACCCTATTTGTATAGGCAGTATAATCCACTTGTCCCTCTTATGCCTATTTTCTCAGTCCACCAAAATGTATAAGACCTTCTTGAAGGACTCTATGGTCCTGCATTACAAGGCTGATAGCCATCACTTTTTCCACTACTCCTTCCACGAAAAATATGTTCTAATGTCTATGCTGAATTCTGTAACCTTAAGCAAGTAGACATGCCCTTACTCCCTCCCCTGTCTCTCTTCTTTTGTGTTGTATAACATCAAAGTGTCCCCTTAGTGTCATGTGCTTCCATATCATGTCTCTCCTTTATTGCTTGTCCCAAAGTCAAAATGTAGTCATTTAGTGTAACCTTTCCACAGACTCCTTGCTTTAAATTCCCTTTCAAACGTTGTTATGTATGGTCACTTACAATAAAACCAGTACTCCAGCTGGGATCTGAATACAGATCTGAAGGAGCATAATATGATCTCTCCATTCCGGGAGCTTGTTCCTGTAAGGATATAATTTAATATTTTACAGACTATGGCTACTGATTTCTCAGTTTTGGTTTCATGGTCCATTTATGCTGCTTCTGCCACATCAAGCTCTTTTTCATTATCAATTTTTCTAGTGTCTCTCTTCCCATTTGGTCTTCCACTTTTGGTTATTAGAATCCAGATGAAGTAAATTACACTTTCCTGTCTAGTTAGGTCCTACTAAAGGCTTGCACTTTTTGTTTTCTACTGTCCTGTCTGTCTTGAATACATCTCCATTACAAATATGTCAATGAAGAAATCCTATAAAAGTCTCCTCTTGAGATGTTCATCCTAATTACTACTCTGTGTTCCCTCTACTCAGCCACATTCTATCCATTTAGCCAGTTTCCCTCCTAGTTTCTTCAGTTTTCCCATCAGTCTATTATGAGAGACAGAGTTAAGGGTTTTAATGAAGTTAAGGTACATGGCATGAATTAGCCCTTCTCATCAAGTTCCAGTGTGAACCAGTATTAAGTCTGAATCAGGCTGAAATGAGATGACCTGTTTTCCCCAAACCTATATTAATACTTATGCTGTAGTTTGCTGTTCACAAGGAAACAATTAGCTTTTCACTTTGTGTCTTCTCCATGGCTTTCTTTGCTACTGAGGTCTGGATTACAGATTTGGAGTTCCCTCTCTCTGTTCTTGCTCACTCTGTACACTCACTCTAGCATATCACCTTACCTCAGCCTAGTCACTTACAACATCTCCAGTGTTGAACAACTGGTAGAAGAGTTCTGTTGTAGGTCTTTATGCTCACTTCCTGAGTCTGTAAGGATCCCGGGGTATACTGTCAGAACTCTGCACCTTGTCTTTTCCTTAATTCCTTTGAATTTCCTTTCTAGCCTCCCTTATATGTGCTTGTCAGGCTCCACCCATTCTCCCTCCAAAGAAGGAACTCTTTAATGTCTTAACTTTTAAAAATACAAAAGTAAAGAATTTGTTGAGAATACAGGTCTACACAATGTCAGTGGCTCAGCAGGCAGTTTACTCTTTGATGCAGAAGGCCATATTCCCACACTCAGGGAGATGGATTACTGACACTGCAGTGCAGCATAAGGGGGGAGTGCTGCACTCTTGAATGTGTCATCCTTCAGATGAGATGTTAAACCAAGGTGCCATCTGCCTGAGTTCATGGTAGCTCAGGTGGATGTAAAAGATCCCATGGTACCTATCAAAAAGAATAGGTAAAGTTCACCGATACCCAGGCCAAATTTCCCTTTGTGATAAAAATACCACCTTGGTTCTCCTCTGAAAAGAGACTACTAGCCTAGTGGGACTAACCAGGTCAACTAAAGATAAATAAAAAATACAACAAAATTTGACATCATGTAATTTTTCCCTTCCATTTTTCACAAGTTCTTATATGATGGTTTAGTGCTATTCTAGGACTTTTAGGATACCAAAGAAAATATAGCTTACTTTAGTTTTTTTTTGAGGGGGACATTAAAGATGTATTCTGAATATATAGCACTTTAGGCAACAGAATCACTATAATAAGTTTTTTATCTATCTTCAAAAGAAAAAAATATTTTAGTTCAGTGTTAGGTCATCACCTTAAGATTTTTAATAATACAAAAAAGGGAGGATATAATGAGTGCACTGGAGTTATAGAGTTAAGTAATGCTTTGTGGAGAAAATAATTTACAAGCAGCTCCTGTGTATACAAATGTATTGTATAGTATTTTCTAAATTGTTAGACACAGTTGTTCCTAAATATTTTAATCATTTTACAGTTCCAGATGCAATTATAAATGTTACTTTTCATGGACTCTGTGCTCTGATTAATTAATACTGTGTTTGTTTTATTGTAAATTAAACTTAAGATATGGTAGTCTTCCAAAGTTCCATAATGAAATATCAAAATATATTATAGATTAGTTAATGTTGGTCAACATCAATAATTCATCACTAGCAGATAATTTAATTTCTGAATGAAAGTTGTCATTTATTTGGAAACCATCCAGTTGTTCATTTTTTCTTATTAAATTTGCTAAACATTATATCAGTAGGATAAATACTACAAAAAGAACAACATTGTTTACTTCCTTTTGTTATGTTTACTTTCTGAGATAAATATACCCCCTTGTATATAGGAGGCAGAATTAATAAACAGCAATTTTAAAACTTTTTAAAGTAGTATTTCTAATTCATTGAATAGAGGCTCCCAGCTTAAAGACTTAAATGCATTTCTATGCCTAGCCTACATTAAATTGCTGATTACCATTTATTAACATTTGCTTAATCAATTAATGTTAATATTCTCTTAATTCTATTTTTGCATTTGTCTTTTGATTATAAACCCTGTTTGGTCATTGTCTAGTAAAGACAGTAATATTAATTTTAATCTATTAGTAAACATTGATATGAATTATTTAGAATATATATTTAAGAAGGAAAATGGCCTATATAAAAAGTGCATATATTTTAATCTTTTTTTCATTAATAAAAAAAGTCTTTAACAAACAAATAACATTTTAATGTAAAAATTGCTATACTTCCAGAATTATCCCACCTGTTTCAGGGGCTTTATTATTCTTTAATTTCTTAGGTTTGTTCAATTATGTCTGATTTGGTGAAATACTCTGTAAAGGAGCCAATGTTATTGACAGATTAAAAAAAAAAGGTTTGCAATAATTCCTCATATGATTTCAGGTTTGTTTCATTAGTAATTGGGTCATACTATTCCTTGAATGTTAATAACATATATTCAGTATCTGATACTGCTTTTATAGTCTGGGTTCTGGCTGATCATTATGTGATCTGTTCTACATATAATTTTAGACTGCAATGTAAGTTTATATAGACCCCTTGGTGTAATAAAAAAAGGTCTACTTCACGTTGTCGTAAGCTGACAATATCGAGTCTGATATTGTCGGCACGACAATATTGAAAGTGAAGAACATTGTGCAAGTAAACAGAAATCTCCGTAAGGGGATATTTCCATTTACCTCAATGTAGTGCGGTCTTGGAGTTGGTATATTTAAGTAGAGGGGTGTGGGAGGCGCAGCCCCCCACGTGGGTGGTGCAGGGGGCTTGCCCCCCTGCCTATGCCAGTTAGGTTTTTTTGTTTTCATTTGTTTGGTTTTTTTACGTTATTCGATGTTTTACTTAATCAATCAATAAAGTTCGACCTTTATTGATTCGATTAAGTAAACTTTCAATAATGTGATATAGACGCAAAAAAAGATTATAACTCCACTTTTTTATAGGCCTATTGCTACTTTCTGATTTTGCATTAATTGATACTTTTTGTTTACTATATCTAAATATATATCTTCAACTTTTTGAATATTTAATTTGTCTATATTAAAGTTGTTTTGTGTGTCAATGGTGTCATTATCCCATTATTTGAATTTACTTATTCACCATGATATAATCCTTACCATAAAGCTAGACTTTTAAAGAATTACATATATTTTCATTAAAATATAAAAACTATTTCTAGTTCATCAGTAAACCACTCCTTAAGTTCTTTAAATTTAACTAAATATGAAAGGATCTTATTAATTATAGATAACATAATAATTCATATTCATAGTAAAAGTTAGCACATTTTGATCAGACAAGAGGCATGAGATGACTTCAATAAGAAATTACTTAATCGATTAGATATATAGAAATTACCAGTAGATATCTGAGTCCTGAAAGCATGAAAATTGTGAGTAGAAAGTACTCAGGTTCTGCATAATCATTGAATCTCTTAATTTTAGAAGATTCACCCAGTTTTTAAAATCTTCACAGTGATTGAAATATTGGGTTCACTCTTGCCATTGGTATCTGATTTATCTACTATACAGTTAAATTCACCTCCCCAAATCAGGCTGTCCTTTAAATTATTTAATAATGTAGCTACATATTTTTAGAAAAATTTGCTCCATGTACTGGGATCCAGTCCATACTTGCTAATGTGAAAAGACTATTCAGATATGTAATAGGTACTATAGCAATTATGTCTATGGTATCTTTATATGAGTAAAAAATAAAATACTAGAAATAGTTTTCCACAGAATCATTATCTATCTTCATTTATCTTTAGTTCACTAGTAATATCAATTTAAATTCCAATCTACTTAAGTTGCATTCATTTATTTTATTTATTTAGCATTTGTTGACCAAAATAAGGCATTCAGTCAGATGGACCATTTTTAGGTTCAGACCAGAAATAGTGAGTACTAAGTAATACTAGACAAAGAAGTAGTTTACAGTACAGATAAAGAGTACAAAAATAATATTGTACTTGCAAAAACATTATAACAATATAGTAGAGGTCTGTTTAACATAGTGGAAGACTAACGAATACAATATCCAGCATAAAAACATTACAGCTACATAGTAGAAATCTGTCTGACAAAGTAGGAATCTATCTAATATCAAGGTTTACACTTCTATTAACATAGTTATAGTAAGTTAATTTAAGATACAGTAGCAGATAAGATGATAAGCTGGTTGACTGAGGGCAGGTAGAACAGTGAGTGAAATAAAAAGAAGGAAGTAGATGCTGTAAAGATGGGAAAGTGGTGGACAGAAAGAAGGAAAGCTAGTATTAAGAGGGTACAAGGCAAAAACAGGAGAGATATGGGGCAAATCTCTACCATGGATGATTGGTTTTAAGTTATGAGGTGAATGTAGTTAGGCAGGACAGAATGAGTGTACTGTAGTTATGGAGTTAAGCAATGCCTTATGGAGAAAATAATTTAAAAGCAGCTCTTGTATATAAAACTTATTGATCTGATGTCAAAACTGGGGAAGAGGGTGATGACTGTTAAGTTAGCAGGGAGTGATTCCCATTCCTGATGTACCTTACCTGAGGAGCTGTGGTCAGTGTGGTAAAGTGGAGAGTGAGAGATAGACTTGTGATCTAAGCTGGAATGATTTGTGTCTTTGAGAGAGATAACTGGAGGAAAAAAAATGAAAGCATTTTGGTATGTGCATTTGTAGATTAGGTAGGCTAAGAGAAGGGCGCATCTTTCTTTTATGAGAATCCATTTTTTATGTAATTAGGACTGAACAGTGATTTTCTCAATTGGGGAGCTAAAGTGATAGATCAACAGATTTGTTTGGATAGGGTTTGCAGAGCTGAGTGTTTTTTCTTTGAGTTTTTAGGAATAATAAGGAAGTAGTATTCTAGCTGTGATAGGAAAATTCTCTTTCTAATTGCTAGTCTACCTTCTGGTGACAGAAGTCGTGTTTTTTTTTGGTCTAGAAAAGTATAGTATTTACTTTAGATTTAATATTGGTACTATGAATTTGAAATTTTAAGAACTAGTCTATCCAGATGCCAAGGTACTTGAAGTTCTAAACGATCATTGATGTTATGCCATATTGTCCAGCTTTGTGGGACTGTGAAGAGTTG
The DNA here is from genome assembly GCF_019279795.1 of Protopterus annectens. Lineage (NCBI taxonomy): Eukaryota > Metazoa > Chordata > Ceratodontiformes > Protopteridae > Protopterus > Protopterus annectens. Next base: position 549,064,102 of record NC_056738.1, on the reverse strand, counting down.
TTTTGTGCTGAAAATCATGCTTTTAGGGGGGTTTTTTCTGTTCTATATTAGCTTATTGTATGACAGCCATAGGTATAGTGCATTTAAGTCTTTTTCAAGTTGCAAATCTTTTTTCTAATACACGGATTCAGTCTTATTTACTAAAGTATATCTAATCAGTCCACATCTCTTACAACCATGGCTTTAAGTATTAAATTTAATGTCATCAGTTAATCTCAATAATATTCTAAGAAAACTTTTAATAACTGTGTTATAGAAAACATAAGATGCTCATAATTTGAATGTCTCCAGCATATATTTAACTAAAATATTTAAAAAAGTGACTGGGTAAGATACTAAACAAAACATACAGAAATCTATCTAAATTAAAAGAAATAGTCAATTCTGCCCTGAAAACCATAACTATCTCTCCTATTATTAGGAAACAATTTTCAAATTACTACCAGGCAACAAAATTGCCTTTCTTTTTCATTAAGGCAAACATATGGTCTCAAAAATTTGAAGTTCGAGTTTCAAAACACTTGATTTTCTAACATAAACCAAAATTATATGTTTGATATAAAGGCAAATTTGTTTTTTGTCTAACTCTTACTTAGTTTTTTTGCATGAAAATCTTCCTAAAAAGTCTTCATGTTGACCATCTTTTTATTTAATAACTATAAAGGCAGATTGAAGTCTGTTCTATAATTATGTACCTTGACATCAGTTTTCACAAAACCAAATATTATTGACATTTGACAAATAAATGGGAGCAAAAGAGAGAAAAAATAATAATTTATACAATTGTCGTTATAGAATATATATTATTTGAAGCAAAATAGTTACCTTGTATGCTTATCTGATATATATCTCCTCCCTATTTCCCTTCTGAATTATAAATACCTATGCATTTCTTTTTGTTTACATCTTTTCTGTTTTCAGCTTCTCCCTTCTTATTCTCATTTTGATGTCATCTCTTTTAATATTACAGTTTAACTTCTTCTATGTTAAACATAAATTATTTTCATGAATATAAAAACATAGATTTTAAACAAATTGTCATATAATTGATGCCAGGAATGTGAAATTAACCTTTATACTATGATGTGGCATGCATTTAGATATCACAGGTTGTTCTTAGGATGAATTCCTATTGTAGATAAGAGATAAACTTTATAATTATGTACTTAGTTGGAGAACCTGTTGAAGTATAAGGCTTTGTTAATGATATATGTGCTTGTTATTGATCTATGCGTTATTTCTATGCCATATTATAATCTGTCCTGCAGATCCAAGACTGTAGGTAACGAAGAAGTTAAGAAGTTTATCATATTGCTGCCTTTCATTTTTTTATTATCATAAGTCCTAAAGTAATTTATCATTTCCTTATTTTCTAACTCATATAGTTTGTTTAATAAGCCAAAACTGTCAGTGTTGTCCCTTACAACCAGCAAAAAATGAGTAGTAAAAGGTAATATGGAAAACACGAGGCATAGGATTTCCAAGCACTCCAAAGTCACAGCAGTCCACTCAGTGTATTTTAAAAATGAACAGTCTTTTATTCACATCAAGAACTCCATAAGATTTAGTGCTTTCGTCTACTGCACCATAGACTTCATCAGAATCAATTAAAAAACATTCTTCACTGATATTTATACAATTTTCAAGCCAATGAATTAATTAATTAAGAGCAACTACTTCATTAGCTTAAAGCAACAGTAACAAACTACCATATATGAGTCCCAGTTCTAAAAAACTGCAAATATAAAACACTAAAATAAATAAACTGCATGAATAACTGTTACTCATAAAAAATATTAAAAACCTAATACCAAAAACATGTATTTAAGTATTAAACATACTATAAGTTGTTCAAATGATAAGCTGAAACTTTACCTATATATATAATACATATATAATAGTGTGACATATTTATGACAATGATATACTCATATACATATTATTATATCGACTATTGTCTTAATTCCAGCACAGGTGTAATATTAATATTATCATTAATACCAGGGTACATGTTGGATTTAGCAGCAACTGTCATTTCACCTCTCTCTCTTTCAAAATAGCTTTTATATCCCCCCCCCCCCCGGGCTGTGATATAACTATTTCCAAAATGCCAAACCTGAAAGTAGAGCAAGTAGGATTAGCTACTATATGTCTATATAGAGAACTATTTTTATCCTTTCTCCTTATATTATAAAGATGTTCATATATCCTGTTTTTAAATGCTCTATAGGTTTTCCCTATATAAAATGCAGCACAGGTGTTTCACTTAGCTAAATATATCACCTGTTTAGTATTACAGTTCCCTTTCTTAAAAAAATATCTTTCTTTTATTAACATTCTCAAAAATAATATGGTTGTCCTCTATTATAGCAAAGCACTGATTACACCTGCCACATTTCCTAGTCCCTTCATTGGTTCTTCCTTGTGCTTATATACCTCTATTATATTCAAATTTATTTTTCAAATTCAGGTCAGTTTTATACAAGAAATTAGGCTTGTATACCAAGATTCTATAAACCTTGGCATCACCTTTTAGGTGAGCCCAGTTTCATGAAACTATATTTTTTACTATTTCTGCTGTTGGATTATATTCTAATATTAATGCTCTGCTAAAACTATTGCTTCCCTCTGTCTTTCTATAACTTACCAATTCTGCTCCTAACAGCGGCTTATATTTTTTACCCCATTCTCTCATAACATATTGAGAAACATCATTAATCATAGAAATGGGGTATCCTCTATCCTTAAACATTCGGCCAGTGTTGGCAATCTCACTTCTCATCTCCTCATAGTCAGAGGTCATCTGAGCTGCTCTTATACACTGCCCTTTCAGTATACTCTTTTCTGTTTCCAACGATGACAACTAGTATATTCGAAATAAGAATTACTAAAAGTGCTTTTTCTATATATTCCAGATTTAAACCCTTTGTCAGTGTGAGAGATGAATGTATCTAAGTAAGCTATCCCTTGACCATTATAAGAATGTGTAAACTTTAAATAGGTACTAGTAAGATTCAGATATCCTTCAAATTCTTCAATTTCTTCTATAGTACCTCTCCATAGAACAAAAATATTGTCCAAAAAAAGTACATATCTAATAATCTTTTATATATACTGACTCTTGAAAATATATTCATCCTCCCAATCCGATAATACCAAGTTAGCATGTATGGGGGCACATGCTGCCCCCATAGCTACTCCCTTAGTCTGTTTATATATTTCTCCTTCAAATTATATAATATTGTTCTCCAAGACTAGTGTCACTTGTGAACTATTGTAGTCTGCTGTGGCTTTTGGAGTGCTTGGGAATCCTGTGCCTGGTGTTTTCCCTATTACTTATTACTTATTTTTTGTTTAATAAGCCGGTATTTGCTACAATTTAAATCAGTACATTTTTCCGTTTCTTTTATTCTCTCTTCGATATCAGAAACTGAAGTGTCAGTACATTTTATTTGAATTATTAATCACAAACTTCAATAATTCTGTTTATAGCAGTTGCCATGTATTGAATTTCTTTTACCTGAAATTTATACATTTTCAAAGATAAGGCTTGCCAAGAAGTAACCATTTGCTGAAGTTCTTTTTTCAAAGATTTCTAATTAAGAATCCCTAGTAGAGCTCATCTCCTTAACTGATTTAAATAGATTTTTTTTCAGGAAAGTTGATATGTTATCACAATGCCACAAACTTTCAAAGTTGAAGAAAATTAAGGATGGCAGAGTTTATACAATAGTACAGAACCATAGTTGACAGGGCAAATTAAACTTTCCTGTCTCCTGAGGGATAAAAGAGAGCTGCTACCTGGTAGCCATCTTGAATGGAATTCCCAAAACATGAATATATTTCCACCAATGAATGAAAATGTTGTCAACAAAATAATGACCTTAAGAAACCTATTAACATTTTTAATCCACTTCAGGAAAAAAAAATGTAACTGAGGGGTTAATAATTGCAAAGTAGTGAAAAGAACTGATGTAGGAGCACAGCAATACTTACTTTTATGTAAGCCTTGTGCAACTGTATGTCAGTACACCCATCACCATAAGACCATGTTTGGTCTACAAAGGGGAACAGGGTAGCTATGGGGAAAACAGGCAGTAAGTAAATCACTGTCATGACCTTTCATAAAGTAGGACCTGCTAAATATCTGTAAAAACGTATTAATGTTATTTAGGAAATTGTGAGGATGACAAATACATAGCATATGATTTGTTTATAAAATGGGGTCTACAGCTAAAGTGCTAAAAGTGTAAGCAGATACAATGCATATGTATATATATATATATATATATATATATATATATATATATATATATATACACACACACACACACACACACACACAAATAAATACTACTGCAAAATACAGAAGATAATTAGGATTTAATGGTTGCTGTAGAATTTGATTATGATAGCAATGCAGCTGTATGATAGTGTGACTTAAGGAAGGGTATTTTACATGCGTTTCACAGGGCAGATGGTGAAGATGAAAATGGTGGTTTCTTAGCTGTTGAAAAGTAGTACTGCAAAGTACAACTTAACTGGAAGATGTAAAACAAAGGGGTTGATGAAGGGTAATAAAACAAAGCAGTCAATACAGTTTTGTATGAACAAACTTTAAAGGCCATAGAACAGTTATTGAAGATCAAAGATCCATAAAACACATTGCACAAATACAACAAGTGAGGTTTATTTTTAGTTTTGAGTTTTTATTTTAACATTAACAGCAACCATATGAGAGACATTTTCTTCCTCTTAAATCTGTTAGCATGAATCCATTTTAATGAAACACCACCCAATGACATAAGTTTGTCAGTCCATAAATTGAGTTAAATGTATGCCTTCCAGCATAATGAAGAAACTATCTTCCCTTAATGAAAATTTTGGTAAAGTTATCTAAATTATAACAAGAAATGAGAATATTAGCTGCGATTGCAAAAATATGTTTAGATTCCCAAGTTGTCTGCAAGACTTTAATTGTTGCTCTGCATATCACCTCATTGCCATTTTGAAGTTTTGAGAGTAATGTTTCCAGCAATGTAAGTCATGGAATGTCAGTCTGGAAGGGTGGGCTGATGGAAGCAGTTTTGGAATAGAGAGCTTAACTCATTAACACTTATGTGGTGTGGAATGTCACACCTTTAGCAGTCTACAAACATCTTTGCATCCCAGAGCATTTTTTTGAAAAATAAAAAGAACAAAATAAACAAATGTAAATAAATTGAGAACAATAAAAGCGATTAAAGCTGTACAATTAGCAATATCATCAGTAAGAAGTATTCATTACAGTGATAATATTCAGCATATTTATAGCCTTTCCATAAATACTATACTATATTAATAATTCACACAAATACACAACTATATTTTTACTAAACTTTCACAAATTGTCATATTTTGGAAACTGTACAACCTAGACTCTTTTTGTTAGAGCACATTTGTTAACCAGACACAAGCTTTCACATGACAGTAAAAAATCCTGTCTGACCACATATCCTAAATCGTATATATATAATAATATAAATAACACTGAGTATTTCTCATGATGTGCAATTCATAGTGCAAATATCAAATACAATTTTAATCAACAACATCTAAGGTTTCACCTGATGCCATGCAATACTTTGTAAATCACTTGGTTTTTAAACTCCAGTTTAGTGTGACATAAATTTTCCTATTTCCCACCATGCTATTGTACACCACACCCCTTAACAACATGTAGGTGTCTCAGTTATGAAAATATGAGCATATATATGAAAATATGAATAATAGATGGCAAACAGTGATTAATTTCTCCACCACAGGACATGCTAGATTAACAATCATAGAGTCATTTTGTTAATAAATCATTGCCCCCGTTTAATATTTTATTATTAGCTGGTGAGTCACTTAGTTAAGAAGCTAGCTCCAGAAAAGAGTTGGGCACCATAAGGTTCTATTGGTGTTAACTGGAAGTATACAACAAAGGTGTTATAGGCTTGAGTGAGTTAATATGTTTATTGAGTGGTATGAGAGTTTGCTACGAGTCCTGATTATAGTCTGCTACTGAACAGGCTTATAAGTGTTTAGCCATTTGAAGCTATTTCATTTTTAGACTCATTTTTATAAGCTAATAATTCCAAGTCCAACAAAAAAGCAGATTAGATACTGATTCAATATAATTAAATATAAACTACTCTACTGTCAGCTCCAGTATTTCCCTGGCCATGTGGTTCTCTGAGCCGTGTTAGCCCACAATATGTCCTGCAGCAGGAAGTTCCCCTTTGTGGAACAGTCAATATACCTGGAAGGTGGCCAATCCCCCCACACATGTGCAGATTCTAAGAGTTAACAGCCACTATATACCAAGATTGGAACTAAACCAGGCTAGGAGACATTGGGGGGTCTCTTTTAAGCCATGGCACCACAGTAGGCATGCATTGGTGCTACAAAGGTTATGCCCTGGTAATGTGCCCCTCTGTACCTAACCACCTTCAGTTAAACAGCTTCCATTTCCAATATCACTACCAGGGCTTACAAACCTGCAGTGTCCTCTGCACACCTGCTCTGCCCCCAAGAAGAGGCAAGCAGACTGATATCTGGACATTTCTATTCTATCCAGCCAGCTCCAACAGGCACCCATGCCTGTCGGAGCTGATAGCACCTTTCTAGTAATAATGTCTGTGCTGCTTGTGCCTAATCTACACAGAATAATGTTGGTGTGTAATATATGAATTGGTTTAGAAGCTAAGTAATCCATCAGGCTTTTTGACTTTCCACTTCTACTAAACAAATGTAGCTATATATATGCAGTTGTTTGTGATACAGAGGATTAAGATTCATAGGTGAATACCAAGCTAACTGCTCTTAAAGGCCATTTTAAGCCTAGCTAATAACCTGAGGTCAGAATCAAACCATGTACCTTGTATTTATGAGGTGAAGAGCTTCACCACTATGCCAAACACACCCCATAATATATACATTCGTAGGTTCATAGTTTAGTACTAGGCTAACTGCCCTTGTGGGCCATTTTAAGCCCAGTCATCAATTACTCCATGTGAGAATCAAACCCTGCACCTTGTGTCTGTAAGGTAAACACTTTAACCATCATAGATTCATAGCTTAGTACTGGGCTAATTGCTTTTATGGGTCATTTTAAGCCTAGGCAATTATGCTATGTGAGAATCAAACTTTGAACCTTCTGTTTGTAAGGAAAACACTTTAATCATTATGGCAACCTCCCTTTCCCAAAGACATATAAGTTCATAGATGATCACAAGGTTAACTGCCCTGAAAGACTATTTAAAGCCTGGGTAATAACCCAAGGTCAGAATCAAATCTTGTACTTTGAGTCTTTGAGGTGAAGACCTTTGCCATTATGCCAAACCCACTAATCTAACTGCCAACGTCTCACCCCATGTCACCAATTATAATGAGCATATTATGTGTTCAACACATGGATACCAAGAAATTCACTTTTAAAGCAAAGCTCAAGAAGTTAATGTTGGCATCTATATTGAGAACACATTATTCTTCATTACAAGCGGAGAGTTAGTCATAATTCTTTGTAGTACATGCAGATTTCTCTTCTCTCAGTGTACTTCTAGTTATGAAAACTTAGATAAAAAAGTGATGTGTTTTACCAGCTTTGAAAGCTGGTAAAGCAATGGGGAAGTGGCTGACATCTTATCTACGAGCTGCATAAGGAAAGCAGTTGTAACTAATATACTGGATGCACTTAAGCAGACAGCAGCCAAAAACAGAAGTTGAAATGAAGCCATTTCTTGCCATGCTGCTGCTGTTTCCTGGTCAGCACTGTTTGGTTTTAGTGTAGAATCAATGTTAGCAAAGCTTAGGAGGTGCTTAACAATCCTCTAAGCATTGTTAAGGTCAGGCTCAGCTCTGTAGTAGCACTTAACCAGGATATTATTTATCCATTTTTGAGCGTAATCACAGCACTCCTTGCACTACATCTTGTCTAAATGTTTAGCAATTGCATAAAAAAAGAATTAATCACACTGCACCATCTTTGTATGCATTAGTTCCCCACACTGTTAGGAACTTGAACAGTTTGCTGAAAAGCCATTACCATACTGAACTGTTTAACAACCAATTGAACTTAAACCTGCCACTCATTTAGTAAATCTGTAAATGTTAAGCCTTGGCATAATATTTAATAACACATTCTCTTGCTGCTTTTCTCTTTAGGTCTGTGCATTTAGAAAATATGTTACGTAAGTCCACTATATAGAACACATAGTCCACTACTGACACTCAATATTTCAGCTTGACACACAGTAAGTATATTAATTCACTGCTCTCAAAGAAAATCACTATAAGAACTGAAATCTTAAAAACTATATCTTATTCATTCATTTCCTTTGCAAGCAATCTATCCTAATCTGGTTTGAGGGGGACTGGAATCCATCTTGGTAAATAAGAAACACATACCCTAAAACGGGTCTATATTAAATATAGGCATAGGCCAACTAGGCGGCCGCCTAGGGCACCTCTCTAGCAGGGGTGCTTTTACAGTATTTATTTGGTGTAGGTAGACCAGGATGGGGGCACCAGGTGGTGTGGTGGGGGGTGCCGTGGAGCCCTTTTGCCTAGGGCACCAATTGACCTAAGGCCGCTCCTGAAAAGACCAAAGAGGTGCTTCAGCGAACACCTTTTAGACGACACGTAATGAGCTAATGCACTAAAGCATGAACGCTCAAAACAGCAGTTTCTTTCCTTGGGAAAGAAACCTCTTGCACAAACACACACATACACACACTTTAAAACATAACAACGTGGGGGGCAGTGCCCCCCACACACACCCTAACTAAATATACCAACTCCGAGATCGCACTACAGTGAGGAAAGGTACAAACACACAGGGATGTTTTGAGCATTCACGCTTTAGTGCGTTCGCTCATTACGTGTCGACCAAGAGGTGTTCGCTGAAACACCTCTTCGGTCTTTTAATATAGACCCCATAAAACAATTATCAGACAGTGTACCAATACACTGCAGGATGCACAAACAAGCATATACATTCAGTCAGTTTAGAGGATCATTGATTTGATTCACTTATCAGCATGCCTTTGGGATATAGGAGGAAACCATGACTTACTTATTTAGTATTCAAAATGCAATATAAAATAGTATACAACTATTGATTGTAGGAGCATACCACACTGGAGACATGTACATGTCTTTTTCTTTCCCTTATTAACTGTGTCATATCCAGTTACAGCAAAATGTTTTCTAAATAAATATGTTCAAAAATTTTTTTTTTCATTCTTGGGATGTTTAAGTATTAAGGCTACTATGAAAAGATCCATTCCATTCAGATATGGCAGTTGTGTGCATTGCTTAAGCCAAACCAATCAGTTAACTGCGAGTCCCCTGTTATGGCTAAGTTTTATTGGTCATTCTTGGTGTTAAATGTTAACGACATGCCATTTTGTGGTTTGTTTGATAAATTATTAGAACACAGTTTTGCACAGATAATTAATGAGAATTAGGCAGCAGGAGTTAAGCATCGGCTGAAGGCTCTATTACTAACAGAGTAGGCTGAAAACCAGCAACTAACACCTTACTCATATCCTTACATTCACACAAATTCAGTCAGACAGACTGCCAGGAAGTATGAAAGGAGTTGCCCCGTCTCTAGCTTCTACATTTTATAATAATCCTTAAGGCACTGTTGTGCAGGCTGATACTCAAAACCAAGATGAGATAAGCTAAAAGAAGTTAAACCAACAAGGCAGTGTCTTTCTTTTATTCATATTGTTTTTCATGTTACATGTGGAATCCTCGTTTAGAGGAATAGGTATAGAAATGGGGTTTGCCAAAGCAAAAATCAGTTTCTAGATAGGAAGTCTGTAAAATACTTAAGAATCCTCCCACTGTATGATAGCCACTCTAATACAATTAAACGTTACAATTAAAACTATAATTAGTTGGTGAACTGGCTTGCTTACTTTATATGATATGACAATGATAACTATAAATAATGGATACATTTCTGCCTTACATATGTATTAAGATGCTAACAATTTCTTTATCTATTTATTATCTAAATACTGTTGGAAGAACTGAGTCACGTTTTCAGTAATCCCAAATCATTTCAAGTTGCATTTTTCCAATGAAAGTTACTGCTGAAATATTGAAACCTTCACTTACCAGTTTGTGTATTGATAGGAGAAAGTGTCTGGGTATAACATTCGGTTACCTATTACAACCTCAAAATGGCAGTTTATTTATTTATTTTTATTTATTTTACAGTTGCGTGAATACGGAAACATTGACACATATTGAGTGAACTGCAAAAACACCGAATGTCCTGAAGTGCAAAATTCAAAATGTCGAATCGTCATAGTTGTCCCTTCTCTGGTATAGCTCCTTAAGGTAAGTGTGCAATAGTTATGGACCTTAGGGTTAGGGTGCGGGTTAAGGTAAGTGCATACATAGTAATATATGTAATATATGTAAGCTTTAGTTTAGGGTTAGAAGTAGGGTTTTGTTAAGTGCATGTATGTGGATTATTTATTTAGTTTGGGTATATCTCCTTAATGTAGTTGTGCAATAGTTACGGACTTTAGGGTTAGGGTGTGGGTTAAGGTAAGTGCATACATAGTAATATATGTAAGCTTTAGTTTAGGATTAGAAGTAGGTTTTTGTTAAGTGTATGTATGTGGATTATTTATTTTGTTTGGGTAGGTAGTACGTAGCGAACGGTGGGATTGGCCAACTATGCCGATTCGACACTTTGAATTTAGCGGTTCAGGACGTTCGGTGTTTTTTTTGGTTCGCTCAATATGTGTCGACTTTTCCATATTCGCATATGTGAGGTTTCGCGGTTATAATATAGACCCGTAAGATTCAACTTACTGAAAGGCTAACTTATATACTTACTTGCTTCCTTCCTTCCCTTTTACATTGTAACAAACTAAATTCATTGGTTCATGGACCTTTTTTATTACTTAAGGGCAAATATTTTCCATGGTCCCATGGATATGGCTATGTATCATATTATACCATGATCCCCCCAAAACGTGCACGCTGATTGGCCAGCATGCCCGTTGTAAATCGAGTTATACTAATGGAAAAAGGTCCGGTCGCCCGGACTTTTTTCCATTAGTATAACTCGTTTTTTTTAAACACTGTCTCGCTATGTTAAATGGGTTTAACATGAGACAGTTTAAAATAAGCAACGGAGATCTCCGTTGCTTATTTTAAAGCTGTCTCGCTATGTTAAACCCATTTAACATAGCGAGACAGTGTTTTAAAAGGAACGGAGAAAACAAGATCTCCGTTGCTTTTAGTGTCTCGCTATGTTAAATGAGTTTAACATAGCGAGACAGTTAAAATAAGTAACGGAGATGTCCGTTGCTTATTTTAAAACTGTCTTGCTATGTTAAACTCATTTAACATAGCGAGACATAAAAAGCAACGGAGATCTTGCTTTCTCCGTTGCTTTGCACAGCTCTGATGTACTGCGCAGGCGCGCAGTACATCAGAACTGCCGCAGATACCAGACATCTGCGGAAGGGCAGTAAACAGGCATTATACTATGCCATTATTTAAGAAAAGTAATAGTTTCTTTTCTTAAATAATGTCATGGTATAATAGCAATAACCCACTTCTGGGTGTGGGTAATGCTAAATTTACCCACGGTTGGCTTTGTTTGGTAGCTCGGGCTTCGCCCTCGGGACCAAACCACGCCAACCGTGGGTAAATTTAGCATTATCCACACCCAGGCGTGGGTTATTGCTATAATATTTCATATTTTTAGATTGAAACTGGAGAAGAAACAATCCCTTCCTGACAGAAATGTAAAATAACTTTATCCATAGACTTTTTGGTTAATAGCTTCAGGTACTATGTAATCCAGCAGATGTAATTATGTTAATGAAACAGACTAATATATAAAATGTAGCAAGCAACTTGAGGGAGCACATTACCCACATGAATAAGGACTTTTACACACAGCATTCTGAATTCTCAAATCTGCTCACTGTCTCTGTGGAACCTTACTTAGGCTAGCAAAGGCTTTTCAACAAGTGTTTGTCTCCTCATCTACAAGGCATTCATGTTTAACATAAGTGTTGACTGCAGGTGGGTGCATGGTGGGGAGCCATCTGTAATGCCCCCCCCCCCAAAAAAAACTGAATTTTTTCAGCAATGAAAACATATGGGAAGAAGAATTACAGTCATGCTCAGCAGGCAAGGGGGATGTCAGATGATGGAACATGTAAGAGCTGTTCTTTGTACTGGAAAATCTCATTTGTGAGATATTCACAACAGATTACTAAAGCACATTGTTTAAAAATCACATGAGAACAATAGCTTGTCAGCAAGGTTGCATTGTGTTTGAAAAATCCTGCCCACTTCACATTATTAATGATCAGATGTCAGAAATGAACCCAAGACTGCATGCATGATAAAGTCTAATTGCTGTGCTGCCCACTTTTATCATATTTTCTGTGACTATGGTCTGGTGTAAATATTTGTAGTAGGATATGCCATATGAAAATACTGCCAAAAATTGGAATGCAGAAATATTTTTTAAGCTTCCTAGCATGTTTTGCCCAATATATAAGAGAGTACAACAGAGAGTGAAGTACATAAAGAAATGATTCAATGTTATTATTCAGCAATAGCTTTAATGGTCTGGGAGAAGACATTTTTAATACTAGAAACCTATCACCGAGAAGCTTTTATTAATAAAATTATGGACAACTGAAATTCTTTATTAAAAGGCCAGTTACCTGGATAGTTAGAAACTTATTAGAGACGCCATTCTTTGATGCATAATCATGTAGATTTCTCACCAGAAATGTTGTAGTGTGACAAAAAAAACTCTAATATGATTAGTGACAAGGAAAATATGTACATTAATGAGAAAACATGCAGCTGTACCAAATGGTTTATGATTAGTATATTCTGGTGCATGCTTTCATTTGGCTACAGACTGTTCTAATTCAAAACAAAACAGTCAACTAACCAAACAATCAATTTCAACAAAAGCAAGTGTTTTTGTAGGGCCCCTCTCCATCTGCTATACCACAATTCTCTATATAATAAATCTGAGATTGTGCAACCTCAAGATTAATGGAAGACATCTTTGCTCCCCCTCCCCCCACACACACACAAACATTCAGAAATCTTATTGTAACCATTCATTTGACTTGGGTTGACCAACTGTTTGCTAAAACAATTATCAATAAGATGGTCTATATCCCGGTGAGAAATATTATAGATTTAGCCAAGCTGTAGCAAAACAAGTTTTGTCACAAGAGGACTGACAGACAGCAATACTCTACAAAACCTGTTGTTTGCTTCATGCCAGATATTCTATAAAACCTGCAGTATAAACCTTTGTAATCATTAATTAAGTGTTCTAGAAACATATCCTAAGAATCATATTAGTGACATGCTTGATACAGTCTTGGGAAGAAAACATAAGCAGAAGAGTGTTACATAGGTCAGCATTACTGCTTTTTGCTTAAATGATAAAATTTGGAAGTTAGGATAAGCACAGGAACATAAAATACAATGACAAACAAAAATGCACTGGGGAGGATGCAGATAATTTACTTAATCATTAAACATTTTGCAAAAGTAGCAACTGTGTTTTAATACAAAAACATAGTGTTTATGCAAAAAGGATGTTCATTTTCTAAAGTAATGCATAAGATGAGGCAGTTGAGGATATTAGGGTACAAAAATAAAAATTCTTAGAAGTATACAGGTGAATAACAATTCTTGCACATTTCACATTCCAGAATGTTCTAGTTTAGGCTGGCCAGTCTCGGATCACCTTTGCTAAAGCTGTTGATTTTGGTGTCTAGTTCAATTATGCTGTCTGTGTAGGAGATTTGTCACTTATTGTTAAGTTGTATTAAAATATTAACCTATTTGAGTCCTGCTTGTTCTAAAGTGCGTTTCCATTCTGTAATGAGATCTGGCTCAGCAATGCTCCAAATCAGTGTTTTTGTTAGTCACAGGCCTCTTGGATTCTTTTGGCTTTCATGCTCTCCTTTTGATAGATCCCTTCCCACTGTAGGTTCTTCAGTTTCTTTAAATGATTCGCTAGATGGAAAATGATGTATTCCAACGAGACAGTTTACTCCTAGATTTTTTTTTTTTAATGAGTTTTGATCACTGGGTTGGTCTCCTTGTGGGAAGATCAACGTGACCTGTGTTACACTCAGATCAATACTGATTTCTGAGAAATGACTGAAATACAAGTTACAGTTATCTTGTAATCACCACAGCTGTGATGCTTAATGAACAATAATTATCATACATCTGCGAATACTGTCTCCCTGTATACACACACACACACACACACACACACACACACACACACACACACACACACACACACACTTACGGTGCAGAGATCCAACAGCTGTTATAGTAGGTAAGCACACTTAAAACCATCTGAAGTCCCCAACAAATGTTATAAGAGAGAAGCTGAGATGTAGCAGATGCAAGGGTCTTACAGCTGTTTTTGGTGGGTTCATATTAGAAGACTGAAGACACATTCTTTCAAATGCGACTTGGTCGAACTTAAAAGACTGAAATGGCAAAATATCGAAGTGGCTTTTAAGCAAATTATTTCACTGAGAAAGAATTTGCTTGGTCGCTTTGTTACTTTGCCGTTTTCGGCACTGTAGTGCAGTCTCGGAGTTGGTATATTTAAGTGGGGGGGGTGGCCACTTAATGTAATGTTTAAAGTGTTTGTTTTTTTTTTATTTTTTATTGGAACAGTGATTTTTTTCCCTTGGAAAAAAATCGCTGTTCTGACAGTTCAACATTGTAAGCTTTCGCATACATAGGGTCGATTAATCACCGTTCACTTTTTTAAGCATTCAGTGATCTAATATTGACCCTTTTTGGTAACCATGTCCACCTGGGTGATGACCACAGAGTAATTACTATCTCATAAAGACATTTAGAGTACAGGAGGTGATCCATATGTGGTTTCTACTACTGAAGTCTGAAAGACCCTAATTATAATATATTCAGCACCAATAAAAGGGAAAAAAAGAGCTCCTGCCACAGAGACAGATGCCTCCTTTACATGCACTGCCAAAAACAAAATGACACATCCTAACATCCAAGTGATGCTCATCTAATTCAGCACAGTAAGGTATGAATGTAAAATGAACATCAATATACTGATATCATAATACTGAATGTACAATGATAACACATTAAAATGTGGAAATCAAAATACCTAGCCCCCTGCATTTGAAGAGAACTGGGTTGCCCCCTCTGCAGGACACATGCTAACACTTGTTCCCATTATTCATAACAAGGGACAAGTAATATTTGTTAACTGGATGCATACTTCACTAACAAGGGATAAGTAATATTTGTTAACTGTGTACTTCACTAACAAGGGATAAATAACGTGTTAACTGGGTGTTTACTTCACTAACAAGGGATAAGTAATATTTGTTAACTGGGTGTGTACTTCACTAACATGAGATAAGTAATATTTGTTAACTGAGTGTGTACTTCACTAACAAGGGATAAGTAACGTGTTAACTGAGTGTGTACTTCACTAACAAGGGATAAGTAATATTTGTTAACTCAGTGTGTACTTCACTAACAAGGGATAAATAACGTAACTGGGTGTTTACTTCACTAACAAGGGATAAGTAATAGTTGTTAACAGGCTGTGTACTTCACTAACAAGGGATAAGTAATATTTGTTATCTGAGTGTGTACTTCACTAACAAGGGATAAATAACGTGTTAACTGGGTGTTTACTTCACTAACAAGGGATAAGTAATAGTTGTTAACAGGCTGTGTACTTCACTAACAAGGGATAAGTAATATTTGTTAACTGGGTGTGTACTTCACTAACAAGGAATAAGTAATATTTGTTAACTGGGTGTGTACTAGTGCAGTTCACTGTAGTACATATATGCTGTTAGTAGGTATTTGAGCTCAGTCTTGTAATGTTTCAACATTTTGATCTTTCAGGATTTTGCATTCAGTATTATGATTTTCAGTTTACTGCTTTTCAGAAAGTTTTTATGTTGCAGTGTAAAATACCATAATTCTTCGTCAATCCTTACCATCAGACTGGTAAATGAATGTTAAAATCAATCCTGGAATGATGAGTTTGTCACTAGAATTATGATTTCAATAAAACACAGTAAAGTAACTACACTACCAGAATATTTTTATGTGTTTATTTTATTTGTGCATTTCTTTTAAATTTTATTAGCATGACCTGTGTTACACTCAAAGCAATACCGATTTCTGAGAAATGACTAAAATAGGAGTTGCAGTCATCTTGCAACCACCACAACTGTGATGCTTTACTGCCAATAATCATCATACATCTGAGAATACTGTCTCCTTACACACACACACACCCACACACACACACACACACACACACACACACACACACACACACACACACACACACACACACACAGTCTCACTCATATTTACACACAGACAAACTAACAAAAAATATTCCATCACAGATCCTGTCTTATTGACGCAAGTTTCCACTTATGCTTTATAATACTTAATTAGCTTTCTTTGGAGAGTGCTGTGAAAGATGGTAGCTGGTTTATAAAAAGGTTCCCACCTGGGTTAAGGCCTTTTTACCACTGGAAGTAATCGTTTTGTGATTATTACACAGGTCTGTCACAGTGCTTACATCAAATAGGTGCAACACCATAATGGGCAGTCTCTGAGATTTGCCAAAAATGCTAATGAAGCATTCTAGGGTAGCTGTATATGGTAATTAACTATGTGCTTCCCCCCAGAAATGCCTGCAGTAAGTGTTTTACACAGCTGAAGAATCCATAGAAATGGCTGGTTATATTAACCATTATTGACAACCTCATTTGAAAGGGTGAGTGTGTGTTAAGGGTAAGTGCGAGAGAGTTTGGCAAACGGGTAGTGTTGTGTGTGTGTGTGTGTGTGTGTGTGTGTGTGTGTGTGTGTGTGTGTGTGTGTGTGTGTGATACTTCCATACTTCTCATCTCTCCCTAGACTAAAGACAGTGAATGCAATATGGAAGGGTGGTCACTAGCCACTTTTATTACATATTATTACTGGAAAATGAATGGAACAACAAGTTTGGCACAGAAGACATGTTGGATGGATACTAAATACCAGGGACACACTTGAACCCTAATACACTTACAAATTTAAAATAACACAGATGATGCAGAATGGTCTGCATACTAATAAGCACAAAAGCCTAATGTTTGACATTACTGACTTACTGTACTGGTCCATGACTTCAGGGCCATTTCAAGACCTCTAAACAAAGCTGGTGGAGTGGAATACTAGATAGCAACAGGGAGTCTTTCTAAATCTTGCTTTCTAAATATTACTCTAATCCACTTAAAACGTTAGGAGAGTGACGGTTCTTGCATCACAATGCATTTTCTCAACAAGAATGAAACTCAAATGCCTGGCATTATTGACTGACTGTTATCATTCATGATTTATGAGGGATGGGAAAAAATAAACAAAATCAGGGATGTTATTTTAAATTAGGGACAAGTAGGAGGTATGGTGGTGGTGTGTGTGTGTCTATGTGTTTGGCTATGTGTGCATACTGGGGGATGAATGGGGGATTCTTGTAATAACATGATGCATCAGCTATCAGTGGTGATTACCACAAAGACAACAAAACAAGACTGGAATGCAGGAATACCAAAGAAACAAACAAACGTAGGCAGAAAATAATTTAATATATCACAGCAAAGCTTTCGGGTGAAACCCTTCTTCAATACTAACAATCATTGAAACAAAAGCAGCTTGCTTTAAATAGGAGCAAAAAACAGTCACATGATAGCAGCCAAAATCACATGACCGACAAACACAATATAATATAACATATATACAAAATGCAAAAATATTTAAAATATTTAAAATAGCTTAACACGCTGAATTTTACTTAAAACAATCTTTAGGCTAACAGTAGAATTTAATCCAGGTGAAGAATCCGCTGCTAGTCTTAAAATCCATTCATATTCCTTAATATCTAAAACATTATTAATATCACCACCCCTACTATGAGGTTTAACTAAATCTAGGCATCTAAATTTAAAGCAATGCGTATTCCCATGTGTTTTAATATGCTTGAAAAGAGCATTATTCTCAACCTCCCTTCTAACCTCTGACTTATGCTCAATTATTCTGTCTTTAAGTTTACGTGTGGTCTTGCCCACATAGAATGCTGAACAGGCATTACAAGTAGCCAAATGCACCACATTTACACTGTTACAGAATGCTACTGATTTAAAGTAAAACTCTTTTAAAGTAACAGGATGAATAAATGCATAATTAGGGGTAGCAGCAATGTCTATACAACAAGAACAGCTCATACATTTAAAAAGTACCAATACGATCAGAGAAAGCATTCAGCTTTAAGCCAAAATTAAAATCTTTATAACATAATAAGCTTTTAATACTTCTCATATTCCTATATGAGTAGTAAGGCTTTTCACCTAAAATTCGCCTAACCTCTGGACAGGCCATCAACACAGGCCAGTATTTGGCTATGATATATTTAACCGAACCTGTTCTACTACTAAAGTTCATAACATATCTAGTTCTAACTATATTTCCAATGTTAGATCCTGATGTGATGATCACATGATCATTCATACACGCGTCTGTCCTAAGGTAAGGTTTATATGTAGTATCCCTATTAAGTATTACCATTCTCTTCAATTCTTCCAATATATCCAAGTCATAGCCATTCTTAACAAACTCATTGAACATTTCATCTAACTGTATATAAAATACAGAGTCGATTGTATTTAACCTACTGACTCGTGAAAATTGAGCTTTAACAATTCCTTTAAAAACATGGGGTGCATGCATACTATTATAATGTAAGTATCTACTAGTATGCACATCCTTCTTGTGAATAGTAGTTTGTAAAGTACCCTCTTCTTTATATACCTTAACATCAAGGAAAATTGCTTCATGTTCAGATATAATCTCCTTAAAAACCAAGAAACTCATACTACTGTTTAAATATACTATAAAATCTTGCAGATCAGAGCGTGATCCCTTCCAAACCATAAAGCAATCGTCCACAAACCTCTGGTACAAGCAAATATACTGTTCAAAAATTTTACACCATCATGTATAAACTCAATTCTCATTGATACAAGACTAGGTTAGCATATGTATTAGCAACCGGTGTTCCCATCGCAACACCGGTTAGCTGTAGAAACAAAAGTTGATCAAACATAAATACATTGTTGCTCAAAACTAAGTCTAATAATGCACATATATTTTGAACATCACCTGTTGGTATATCTATTTTCTCACTCAGAAACTGTCTGATAGCCTCAATGCCATACTCATTTGGTATGACAGTAAAAAGAGAATTTATATCTAAGGTTACAAATAAATAACCTGAATCGAGTTTGTTACGTAGACTGTTATACCAAATTGAAAGTTTGCTTAAAAAAAATCACGTGTCCTTTAAGATATTAGGACACTCCAATAATAAGGGGTACAAACGCTTTTATAGATAAACAGATATCGGTTCAGTTATCCACCCACCCCCAGAGACAATGGGCCTCATGGGTGGGCTATCTAAATATTTATGAATTTTTTGTAACCCATATAATAAGGGAATAGTGGGACAGGGTACTGTAAAAAAGTGAAACAAATCTAAATCTATCTCACCATTAGTTTGTAGCTCATATATATATACATATTGACATTACTAATGCATTTCTTAGCATCATTATATGATATTCTTCTAAAAGCATTCTCATCTTGAAGAAAATTGAGCATATATGTCTTATAGGCATTACAATCCATAACAACAATAGCACCTCCCTTGTCAGCTTGTTTTATTACAATAGTATTGTCAAATTGCAGTTTCTTTAAGGCACAATGTTCATCATAGTTCAAATTATACTGTCTCTTCTTCTTAATTGTAGTCCCATAAAACTTTCTCAAATCAGCTTCACATAAATTATGGAAAGCAGTTGTCACAGGCAAATTAACTGGTATAAAGGTATTACGTCTTTTGCAAGTATTATTTGATATCATAGCATTATTTGAACCAAAAAGAACCTTTAAATTTATATTCCGAATAAACTGTTTTAAATCTGTCAAAGCTGAGGTTAAGCCATCCTCTGCTGTAGGAATAAAGTTAAGGCCTTTGTTTAAAACAGAGACACATGGTCCATCTAAGGGAATATCAGAAAGATTCAAAATACCTTGTATTATCTGCGACTCACTTTCCCATGCTTGACAGGGCTGTCGTTTTTCCATTTCACAGGACCGCCCGAATGTCTGGTTAAGGACTTGTCCCTTACTGCTATACTGCTCTGTACTTTCGCGGCTTGTTCTAATTGGAAGCGTTTCAGCGAAAAATTCAAAGGTAACTGTTGATTCTTCCTCATGATATCCTTAGTGTTCCCTGAAGATTCTCGCGAAGCATCACCTTGAGTTACAGGCCCCATGCTACCTGTATTTGAAATTTCTTCATTCACTAGTAACACTGATGCAGAGGGCGTGGTTGTAGAATCAGACTGCACAGCCAAAGCAGCAGGATTTAAAGGGGAAATGCCAACATTCAGATTTAAAGTGGAAACACCAGCATTAGAGTCAGTGAACGCATCCAATGTATCCAACTGTTAGCCTAAAGCCTGTTTTAAGTAAAATTCAGCGTGTTAAGCTATTTTAAATATTTTAAATATTTTTGCATTTTGTATATATGTTATATTATATTGTGTTTGTCGGTCATGTGATTTTTGGCTGCTATCATGTGACTGTTTTTTTTGCTCCTATTTAAAGCAAGCTGCTTTTGTTTCAATGATTGTTAGTATTGAAGAAGGATTTCACCCGAAAGCTTTGCTGTGATATATTAAATTGTTTTCTGCCTACGTTTGTTTGTTTCTTTGGATTACCACAAAGACAGCAGAAAAGGACTTGTTAGAACTTGCAGTAATCATCAAATGATTCAGAGACATGCAAATTAGCCAATAATGAGGTCTTTTCTCATTGCAGCTAATGCATTTCTGAATTGCTAGTTTCCGTGGTCGCTAAAACTGGTCCTTTTTACCTCAGGGTTAACACTTGCATCCAAGAATGTTTCTTAATTCTGGTCCAGTTCTCATCCTGTTGCATTTCTCTTTACTTTCTCGATACTGTAGGTTGTTGTCAATATAGACCACTCCAGGATTTACAGTGGATTAATTATCAGGATCAAAGGCTAGTCTATCCAGTTACTGAGTCAGGTTTAGACTGCTGCAATGAGATTTCCTTTTGCCAGTAACAGCTTAAGGTGTTCAGTGAGTGGCCTGGTGAATACAGGTTACTGTTTCGATGCTGTGGTTCATGCTACTAATACTTAAAAGTGTTAATATTTATCATTTTCAAAATATTGCTGAATGACACAGATGTACTAATGATATGCATCAACAAGCTTGTTGCCCTGAACATAACTATTTGAACATTTGAGACTAATAATTCTGAGCCCCAGAGCAGCAAGACTGATTGGGCAAAAGTGGAGAAAGTATGTACTAAGTCTGAAATTGCTGCACCTTGTCCCTTTTTGGGGGGGGTGCAGCAATCTGAGAGTTACTATATATAACTGGGGCTGCCGGGGTACAGCTATCCACATCGGGTAGTACAGGAGAGTAGAGCAAGCTTGGATACTTACTGTTCACCCCTTGAATCACTGTTTTTTTCTCTTTTCTTATCTTTTCTTTTTGTTTCAGGAATCACAGTTATGAGTCTTAAAATGACAACAGAGAACCATTTTGTTAAATGGATTTTTTTTTTTTAATTTTTGAATACCTACTTATCTAAATGGTTATTTTGCTTGTCTTTTCAGTCAGGATTTTTTTTATTGAAATGCATGCTCACCAGAAATATTTATGTATGTGGGCTAAAGGAGGCTACACATTCCGGAAGTTGGTATACAATTCCAAAAACCCACATTATACGCCTGCTTCAGAAGACTAAATGATTTAAGACATGACATATTATTTCTCCTTAACTGAACTGTTAGACTGCTGCTATACATGTTCCTTCCCGTTGGTAGTCACCTGACTCTGCCGCAGTTCCATCTCTCCCGTATATATGCAGATCACAGAAATTTGCAAGTTGTACCCCCCCCAGTATGGAGGACACTCCCCCAAATGCACAACCTGGTATCTGCTGATACCAGAGTACTAAATGTCTGAGTACCCCAGCCTACCTACAGCATCATTTATGGCAAATTGTTTCCACAGATACTGACTACTAATGATAACAAGAAGTGGAAGCACCAGGAGCTTGGTGCAAGGACACAGCACGTCCTACAGCATCATTTATGGCAAATTGTTTCCATAGATACTGACTACTAATGATAACAAGAAGTGGAAGCACCAGGAGCTTGGTGCAAGGACACAGCACATCCTACAGCATCATTTATGGCAAATTGTTTCCATAGATACTGACTACTAATGATAACAAGAAGTGGAAGCAGCAGGAGCTTGGTGCAAGGACACAGCACGTCCTACAGCATCATTTATGGCAAATTGTTTCCATAGATACTGACTACTAATGATAACAAGAAGTGGAAGCACCAGGAGCTTGGTGCAAGGACACAGCACATCCTACAGCATCATTTATGGCAAATTGTTTCCATAGATACTGACTACTAATGATAACAAGAAGTGGAAGCACCAGGAGCTTGGTGCAAGGACACAGCACGTCCTACAGCATCATTTATGGCAAATTGTTTCCATAGATACTGACTACTAATGATAACAAGAAGTGGAAGCAGCAGGAGCCTGGTGCAAGGACACAGCACATCCTACAGCATCATTTATGGCAAATTGTTTCCATAGATACTGACTACTAATGATAACAAGAAGTGGAAGCACCAGGAGCTTGGTGCAAGGACACAGCACGTCCTACAGCATCATTTATGGCAAATTGTTTCCATAGATACTGACTACTAATGATAACAAGAAGTGGAAGCAGCAGGAGCCTGGTGCAAGGACACAGCACTTTAACCTGGGACATATGAGCAGAGCAAATCTAAAATGTAAATAAATCTGAAGTATTGGCATTACTTAAATACTGAGAGTGAAACTTTGGATGGGTTCAGGGGGTTTACTTAAACTATATCTATCTCTGTCTGGGGTTCTAGAAATGGTGCCAAACATCAAGACAGAGGGCACAAATCCTAAGACTGGCTTACATTCACTATCAGTGCAGACAGTAATATAGCAAGGGTGGGGTGAAGGGGTAGCTTCCCCGGGTGGAAAGTGTTAGGGAGTTTTTTCTTCATCATTTTTTCTGTACCAAAATGCCAGGACAGAAAGGGACTTCAGTTCACTGCTTCTTTCTGTAGTAAGGCTTGCTGCAAGCAAAGCAATTGAAGAGCTGAGTTGGATGTATATCTGTATGAAGCTGAATGGTACAAAAGCACATACTGGATTTCAGTAAGAAAAGCCAAAGTCCTTTTTAAAGAAGAGATGACAGGGAAAAGGATTTAGCTGCTTTGCCAGTCTGCTCTCTACAAGCTAAAGCCTTCTTGCTTTTTTTTTTGTAAAAGTGCTCAGGGGAGGCGTGGATTTTGTAGGAAGTAATTTGGTACAAATTACTAATCAAGCCAAAACACCACGCCTCGCTCATACAGCATGCCCGGCCAAACCAAAACGTAGAAAACACAAAAGGCCAGCATAAATAGTCCAATACTTTATTGTAGAGATATCGTAATTTCAATATTATAATAGGACATACAAATGCCCCAACAGTTCATCAGAAATCCAAACCGGTTTCGGCTGAATGCCTTCTTCAGTGAAAATGATAAACTGGTGAGGAAAGAAAATCGTGCATATTTATTGATACACCAGCCAATGGTAGACAATGGTATAGTCCAACCCCTTCCTATCTAAATAAACAGGTATCAAGATAGATAAACTGGATAACGACCATTATAAAATAGGTCATAGTCATGAGCAGGAATAATAATAATAATGATGAATCCTCCAAACACATAACCAAAAGTGTATCTAATACTCAAAACAGTTATTAGTGTACAAAATGGATCAGTTATAACAATATGAGTCCATAATTAACTAAATAGAAAGCTAATAATAATGTGTACAAATATAATTCAATATCACCATGCAAACTTTAAACAAATAAATGAAGTTACATAACAACTGTATATCCAAGCATAAAAACGCATCCAGTAATCAAGTATTTTTCTTTGTGGCTAAGTATATTTTGCCATCCTTGCTGATGGCTCCTATCCCCAATAATCCTGTCAATCACAGTAAACATAAACTTGGCTGAAGGGTGTTTCGTGGTATGTTGATAAAGAGCATTTGTTTTGCTTTTTGTTACGAATATCACTCCGATGTTCCCCTATTCTTATTCTGAGAGAAAGGGAAGTTTTTCCCACATAGAAGGCTGAACATTTACATGTGGCCAAGTATATAACCCAACTACTTGAGCAGTTACCAAATATCCTAAGGTTGTAAACTTTACTAGTGTTGGCACTGGTAAATTGCTTAAGCTTGTTCACCTGGTTACACGATATGCCACAAAGAAAAATACTGGATTATCCATTTTGGAGCCTTGTTTCCTCCCAGTCTCAATGACCATTTATGATGGATATATATCTATTTAGTTTTTGTCCTATTGGTACAATGCTATTTTGGGCCCATTTGGATTATTCTACATTATACGTTCATAGGTTCATAGGTTCATACTAGGCTATCTGCCCTAGGGCATTTATACGCCTAGCCAGAATGTGTTTGGCTTTTGCCACCCATTTTAAATTAATTTTGCTATGCCCTTTTTCGAGGTTAGTATACTGTGCCTCTGTCTAACAGTGACACAGAAGTGATACCCGGGTTAAACCTTCGATCTCCCATCCACTCATCAAGATTCCTCTTGAAGAGAGTCAATGCGGGACACTGCCTAACCTGGACTGGGATTTTATTCCAGAGTGAAGGGAGCCTCTGGGTTATGAATCTGTCCCTCCAGCATGTCCTATTTATTTCAGTGCTGAGGTTCAAGTCTCTCAAGCACGTAGCTTGATGGGATGTCCATTAATTCCGGGTTGGACATGGCTTTATACGTCAGGCACAGATCGACCCTGAACAGGCGGTATGCCACTGAGTAGAGCTGGAGTTTCTTTAACCGGGCAGCATATGGCATCTGTTTGAGCCCTTTGATCCTCTTGGTGAGGTACTTTTGGGGTCTTTCCAGTTGCTGCAGGTGTCTGGTAAGGTACATCCCAAAAGGGGCATTGTACTCAATTATGAGCCTGATGAGGGATGAGTAAAGAGGCACGATGACCTCCCCTGATCTAGTTGTGAATCCCTTCATGATTAGGTGGGCTATATAAAATGTTTTTCTAACCACTTTGGCCACGTGGTTGTCAAATGAGAGACTGCTATCAACTTGGGTCCCTAGGTCCCTAATTACTTCTTTTGTACTTAATGGATTACTATCTATGTCGTAATTTGTGGGCACTTTGTTTTTGCCAAAGGGGATGACTATACACTTTTTGGCGTTTGGCTTGAGGCCATGGCTCTGGCACCAGTTGTCTGTTTCTATGAGGCCCTTTTGGAGGATACTTGTGTCAGCTGGAGAGTTGATTATGGCGCCCAGTTTGCAGTCATCTGCGAACTTGGTCAGCCACAGTCCTTCCGTGTTGGCCTATACCGAACAAGAGAGGTCCCAGTACTGAGCCTTGTGGGATGCCACTTGTAACTGGTTTGGAGTCTGACATGGCTCCAGCAATTCTAACCATGTGGGTTCTGTCCTTGAGCCAGTTTGCAACCCATCTAGTTATATAGGGGTTTATATTTAAGCTGGTGAGCTTATCTATAATGCCCGAGTGGGGTATTGTATCGAAGGCTTTTGTGAGATCCAGGTAGGCTGTGTGGACCACCTTCCCCTCATCAATGGCCTTGGTGACTGTTTCAAAGAAATCAACCAGGCTTAAGAGGCAGGATCTGCCCTTAACAAAGCCGAACTGGGTAGGATCCAGTGTCTGTATGTCCCCAATATCTTTATTTATGAGGTCCATGATGATCCTTTCCATAGCTTTGCAGACCAAGCTAATCAGGCTTATGGGGCAATAGTTTCCAGGATCCGTTGAGGCACCACCTTTGTGTAGAGGGACCACTGTTGCTGTACGCCACTCTTTGGGTACATTTCCTGTAGTAAGGCTGAGATTGAACAGTAGTTTTATGTTTGGGTTTAGCTCTTCTTGGAGTTCACGTAGGATGCAGCCCGGGACACCGTCTGGTCCCATTGATGCTGTGTTTTTTGCTTTGGAGAGGGCGGCTCTTACCTGAGCATCTGAGATGTCAGGGGCAGCACTCTGCTGGGATAGATATTTGCCCTTTGGTGGGGGAGAAGTTTGCTGAACCTGTCAGCTAGGATGTTGGCAATGTCTGTGGGTTCGTGTATTTTTGTCATTTTGGACTAATTCTGAGCATATCTGGGAATTCCCACCCAGGTTCCTAACATAACTAAAGAAAGCCTTGTGATGATCCTTAGTGTCCTGTGCAATTTTTCTCTCGAAGCTGGCCTTAGACGATTTTATGAGTGCCCGTAGTTTTTTGCTAATACTGATAAGAGATGCCTTCCCTTTTTGGGATTTCATTTAGTAGCTTCCTCCTTCTATTGTATAGTTTGTTTATGGCTGGGGTCCACCAGACAGGACGTCTGCCTTTGGAGGATTGGGTCTTGGTTTTATTTGGGATTGCATGATCCATGCATTCCTGAAGGTGTTCATAGAATGCATTTATAAAGGATTCTGCGGTCTGGGCCGTATTTTCCACAGGCCCGGGGGCTTTGAAGGATTCCACCTTGGTTTTGAGGAGAGTGAAATTTGCTTTAGAGAAGTTTTTCACTGTGGTTTTCTGTGCAGGAGGTGGGGTCGGGATGTGATTATCCAGTGAGATTAGTTTATGGTCTGATCTTACCAGTGAGGGATACACTTCTGGTCTGGAGCATATAGTCCCCATGTTGGTGATGATCAGGTCCAGTATGTTTTCCCCTTTTGTGGGAGTGGTAACAAGTTGTTCCATAGCATTTTAGTTTATAAATTCTAGGAACCTTTGGGCTAAGGTGTTGGAGCTAGAGTAATGCTCCCAGTCTATGTTTGGGTAGTTGAAGTCGCCCAATATAATGGTGTTTGGAGAGACCTTCATATTTTCCAGTGTTCTCAGGAAGGCCAAGTGGGGTTCCTGGGTTTGGGAGGGTGGTCTGTAGCAGGCTATAAACTGGAAGGCAGTTTTACCCACTGTTAGTTGCACATGGATAGTCTCTGATGCTTCGTGCTGTGCCACCAACCTGGAGGTGTGGGTATCTTTGACGAATATTGATACTCCCCCTCCTTTTGTGGTTCGGTCCAAGTTTTGGGGTAAAAGCATGGTATGAGGTATAACCTGGTAGTGCTGGGGTGCTCGGAGCCTTGAACCAGGTTTCTGTTACTGCACAGATATCGATGTTCTCCATGCTAAGGAGAGTTTATGCATCTTGAGGTTTAGACTTCTGGCGTGAGTAGCATTACTCTTAGTTTCTTATCCCTTGTGATACCTATGGAGGTGGGTTTGTTTTTTGAGCCTTGCCTAAAAAAGGCACTATGGGGGTAGCAAGAACCTTTGCCAATATCCGAAAGCCCAGGGGTGACAGGTGCAAGCCATCCCTAGCGAAGCATCGTGGCTTGTTGAGCATGTCATCCCAGGCTGACAGGCATTGGATCCCCTTTGAATGACACCAATACTTAAGTCAATTGTTGAAATTGATCATCTTGTCTTCATATTGTGGCATCATTCTTGGTGAGGGTAAGATGCTACTCAAGGTCAGGGTCATACTGGCCTGGGCCACATGTTCAGAGAGCTCCTCTATGTCTCTTTTCATGTAGTCCAGGGAGGTACGTCTCAGGTTATTCACACCAGCATGGACAATGACTGAGTCATATTTGTACTTGCCTTGGAGTGACCTGAGTACTTGTGTTATGTGGCGGATCCTACTGCCTGACAGGCAGCTCACCGTGACCTTCTCCTTGTTCAGCCTGGTGAGCGGGACATCAGTGTGCCTGACAATAGAGTCACCTATTACAAGTGTATCAGGTGTGTTGTTTAGCCTTAAGGGCTTTGACTGTTCGGCACACTGGCTTTGTGAGCTATGTGTTGCATGTGTTTTGTTTTGGGGTAGCGGTTGCTTGGGTGTCTGCTTTGGAGGTCTCTGAGAAGACTGACAACTGACCTTTGGACATGCTAGAATAGTATTGGGAATTCCTTTATAATTGAAAAAAGGGCCAATGGGGAACAAGGTACTCAAGGGGAGTTTGTGAGGGTGTAGTGCTTTTAATTTTTTAGTGCTGACTTATATAATTGCTTTAGTGAGCAAGTGCCAGGTAACTTAAATGCAATGTGTTACAGGTAACTTAAATGCAAAAATGACAAACAGTAACTTTCTTTTAAGTGAAACAAGGAAATAAGTACAGTAAGCAATGCAGATATCACTAGTTTTCCACAGAAGCGCTGAAAAGCCACGTTTCTGGTGGTATTACCGTTTCAGGGAAATAACAAGCAAACAAACAATAAGCATACAAACAAAGCTAGATTCAGCAGGCCTGGATCTAGTCTATGCTACAGCAAACAAGGTGTACCAATTTCAGTAAGAAACAGTTGAAATATGCAGGCACTATAAGCCTTTAACCAGAAATTCCCATTAAAAAAAAAAAAAAAATATATATATATATATATATATATATATATCTCAACGACCATTTATGATGGATATATATCTATTTAGTTTTTGTTTTATTGGTAAAATGCTATTTTGGGCCCATATGGATTATTCTACATTAAAAAAAAAAAAAATATATATATATATATATATATATATATATATATATATATACTTCATATCATAATAAATATATAATATTTACTTTTATGTTAGTTGGCTAATATGTGTTTTTATGCTTGGATATACAGTTGTTATGTAACCTCATTTATTTGTTTAAAGTTTGCATGGTGATATTGAATTATATTTGTACATATAATTATTAGCTTTCTATTTAGTTAACTATGGACTCATATTGTTATAACTGATCCATTTTGTACACTAATAACTGTTTTGAGTATTAGATACACTTTTGATTATGTGTTTGGAGCCTTCATCATTATTATTATTATTCCTGCTCATGACTATGACCTATTTTATAATGGTCGTTATCCAGTTTATCTATCTTGATACCTGTTTATTTAGATAGGAAGGGGTTGGACTATACCATTGTCTACCATTGGCTGGTGCATTAATAAATATGCACAATTTTCTTTCCTCACCAGTTTATCATTTTCACTGAAGAAGGCATTCAGCCGAAACCGGTTTGGATTTCTGATGAACTGTTGGGGCATTTGTATGTCCTATTATAATATTGAAATTACGATATCTCTACAATAAAGTATTGGACTATTCATGCTGGCCTTTTGTGTTTTCTACAAATTACTAATCAGCCTTTTTTATTTTTTGGGGGTATGGGGTGCTACTTCGGGAACTGGTACCAGGTGCAAGTTAAGTCATCTATAGCTCTGGTACAGAAAACATGAAAAGATGTACAAGACTGCTTAGCTACAAGCACTCACCCACTAGCAACTTGCTATACATTTTCTCGCTGCAACTTGCTCCAAATGACAAGTACCCTAACTCACACCAGCCCAGTCCTACTTAATTGCCTAGCTCTCCCACTACCCAACCCTACTGAACTACAAAGCCCTACAAGAGGCCTAATGCTGACCCTAAAACTCCGACCCACTCTTTAACCCTAACCATAGCATTTTCCTCTTGTTTCCTAACCCTAAAATCTCTGATAACTCCCTAAAGTTAAAACTCCACTACCCCTCCCTAATCCTAAAGTCCCCTCCCACTCTCTAAAATAAACTCTGCTCTGCCTTATAATACAAAAGTCCCCAATCATTCTGTAACCCTAAATTCTCCTCACACTACCAAACCCTAAAATGTCCACTTCCTAAACATACTTCCCACTCAAAGTCACTGCCTGAAACCATAACTTGCTCTCACAGCTCCTCCCACTCCATCCCCCTGGTTGCCACACTTACCATGCTAGAATTCAACTACTGTGTTCTGGTAAGATGGGGCAGCTCAAAGCTCTCCGTGCTGCTGCTGCACCTTGACTGAACACGTAGTCAAGTTTGTGCATGAGTGGCAGCCCATGCAAACTATATGATGCCTGAGGCCCTGGCATTAAAACAATGATCTTTGAATACCTGGGATTTGGGCACCAATAGCAGACTCATAAAGGATTTGTCCTCTAAGGGCACAGTGTACAAAACTTAAGACTAAATGACTTAAAATATGTTTAAATTAAGATGGTCTGAATGTTCTAATCAGGACTCATACCAATTTTTCAACATTCTGTTCATTCTAGAAACTATTTTATGTCCAAACTAAGGCCAAAAAAGCACAATTAACTGCAGAAATGTGAAGTTCAGAAAAGTGAAAGATGTGTGGTTCAATAATACAATTTAGTCTAGAATACAGGGATTAAAAAATGCTAAAATATAAACTGCGTCTGTGCAGTCAACAGTTGCACACCTCCAGAGTATTCTTTCAATAATATAGCTGTCTGACTTTTGAAATGTTAGTTCTGCAGTCCTGGGAGCACACCAGCTGTCAGTGTACTACATGGTGATAGCTATTAAAAAGATCATAAAAACACAATGAGGGCAAACTCTCTCAGAATATAGCACAAATAAATGGCACATGTTATTTTATATACAGCCTCAAAAAGCATACAGGCACAATGAATTCCACACCTAACACTGCATAATGACATTCTTATAAATGTAAATAATGCTTGTACTGCTCTCTCTCTTTATTCAGGTGATTTAATTGTCAAGAAATAAACACAAATACAGACTACATTCTTTGTCTCAACATTTCAGAAAATACAGGACTTCTAATATAGCAACTCAGCAGCTAAGAAGGGATGCTGTAATGTCAAAAAAATTAAGATTTACTCTGTAATGGATGTCTGCTCCAATAAATATTTCCTGAATCAAAACCATCTTATTAAAAATTAAATAATTTACAACTCCAGTATCAATTCAGTTGCACTAGAATTGATCTGTGAGTTAAATATGATGAATGCTATCTTAACAAATCCGCAAGCTAGGATGTTTTTAATGTGGCTTTATAACAGTATAGCATACATATTTAATGTTCACTTCATTCATTTGTTTCCTGATAAACCTATGCCTGAACAAGACCCCAACTGAGAGACGGCCAGGATGAACAGAGTAAGCTACAGTTATGCATTAGCTAAACTCATCTGGTAATATGAATACTATTGTAACAATTGGCAGCATTAGTGTAGCATTTACAGTAACTTGATATTATTCATGACTTCCCAGGGGAGGTACTTTCTAAAGCTTAATGGCATGACAAACAAAATATTTTTTCTAGGCATTTTCCCAGAGATAAAATAAATGCCCTTTTCATCAGAGACAATAGACTGTACCCACTTGCTATCATTTTTAATTATAGGCATAACTGCTAAGAGTAATTCAGAATCACAGTTTATATCACATGAGATGTTGATGTTTAAAAAGATCTCATACTGCCTGTTAATTACATAACAAAATTTTATCAATCACAGTGCTGAGTCTCAATGTGCTTAAATAACAGATTTCATTTTGTGAACAGTCATTCACAGCAGTACATTTTTCTTTAAACTAGAATGTGTAACTTAGGGAACAAAGTTAAACACCCAGAGGATTTGATAGCCATGAAATAATATTACTGTATAGTACCTCACATCTCTAATAGAAAATTTGTAATAAAATAATACAGTGACTCATTGGTTAGTCTTAATCTTGTATGGTGCCCAGTTTTCCAATTCATGTCTTAGCTGTGCTACCTTTTCTATGGAGCCTGCAGCTGCAGCTATGTCTGTGTGAGTGTTTGGGAGAGTCTCCAGTCTCCTTTCATATCCCAACAGTATATAAAGAGTGAGCTGATGACCCCCCAAGCTGTCAATAGCTGTCAAGTGGCGCGTATGTGACTATGTGTACGCATCCTTCAATGGATTAACATCCTATCCAGGACAGATCTATGCTTTGCATCTACTGTTTCCGGGGAGAGGTTCCAGCTTCCCTGTAACCCTGAAGAAAAAAAAATACCAGAAAATTAATGAATGAATCCACAATTAATGTAGGATGTCATTCCCATTTACCTCAATTCCATTATGTCTCATCATCTTCCGCTGGTAAAATGTTATCTGCTGGTTTTAACAGCTCTATTGTTATAGAAGCGACATTAAAATGCACATGTATTGGCTGGGTTATTTATTAATTTATTCGTACTTGTTAGTTGAAGTACATTACAGATCCAAATGGACCTTTTCCAGACTCAACCTCAGCCCAGGAGCGTAGCCTGTTAAGTGACTTGATCTGAGTCTCAAAGCAGACAAAGCAGGCTGAGGGAAGCAGTTCATTAACAAGTTACACGTTTAAATGTATGCATGCATGTGTGACATCATGTACATTTATGTGCACATGCATACATATGTGCATGTGTGAGACAGTATGGGTGTAGATGAGTC